>NC_057803.1:397291806-397358000 GCF_018294505.1 Triticum aestivum | reverse complement strand
TGGATGAACAGTGAGCGGTGGCGTTGCCTCTGGATGAACAACAGCCCGTGGTCTAGTGGAGGGGTGGATGAACAGTAGACAGTGGAGGGGTGCCCGTGGTGGGGTGGATGAACAAGACCCCGTGGTGCGGAGTTCCATCGCCTGTTCCGTCCAAGCCCTCCCGATGAACACGACACATTTCGTTGCCTCCCCATGAACATGATGCATTCCGTTGCCTCCCCATGAACACGACGCATTCCGTTGCCTCCCCATGAACACGATGACGACGTTGTTTCTCCGTTCTGACCCAGCCATGTACACGAGCCCTGGCCGTACGTATGCGCGAGTAGGCGTTCGAGACCCCGCCCGTATGTACACATACGTGGCCGTATTTTCTTTCTTGCACCGTGGCCGCTGTACGTACGTGTACATGCTACGTGTGCGCCTCTACTACGACACGTGCGCGCCTCTACATCGACCAGTATATATGTACGTACACGTTCACACCAGAATGACAATGCTATGTACGCTTCGACCAGGTTGGTCCCGACTGTCAGGCACTTCCTTGCGTGCGAAGATGTAGCTGGTGGGTCCCAGCAGTCAGGGGGCGAAATACGGTGGCCCGTCCGGTGGGTCCCCGCTGTCAGGTGGAGGAATAATTATTTTGCATGTAATAAGGAGGCACTTCCTTGCTACGTCCGTGGACCCAGCTGTCAGCGTCTCCACGTACAGTCCACGTCCGATGGAAGCCGTTCCTTAACCACGTTGACTACGCCGCGTCGACAGCACCAGGGCGGTGGATGAGGGCGAGGCCTAGGAAGGGGACGACGTGGAGCCGGGGAAGACGCGGCAGTGGATGCCCACACGTAGAGGAGTACGAGGGCACTGGTTCGCTGCGATGTGAGGCTGCCGTCACCGCAGAGTAACAGGGGGTGTGAGTGAGTAGAGGGATGGCCTGGCCAGCGGTGGGAGTAGTAGGGAGCAATGAGGCCTCTGTCGCATCGCAGCCGGCCATGGGAGGCAGGAGCACGAGGCACGACCGGCGCTGGTTTGGGCGGCTGAAGCAAGAAGACCAGAGGTTGAAGAAGCACTACACCCGTTGGATGGACATCGTACAGTCACTGGAGCTAGAATCGTGCATATTGACTAAGTTGACAAAGCCCTCTGTCCCGGTCAACTTAGTAGGCCCACAAGTCAGCCTGCCTCTATACTGGGTCCCAGCTAACAGGGGGAGTATTCATTTCTTTTGTGCGTAATAAGGAGGCACTTCCTTGCGTGTGAAGATATAGCTGGTGGGTCGGAGCTGTCAGCGGTGGTAACATTTTTTTCGCGGAATACAGAGGCCCTTTCGGTGGGTCCCTGATGTCAGGTGGAGGAATCATTATTTTGCACGTAATAAGGAGGCATTTCCTTGCGTGCGGCCGTGGACCCAGCTGTCGGCCTCTCCACGTACAGTCCACTTCAGATGCATGTCGGTCGTTGACCACGTTGACCAGGCCGCGCCGAGAGTAGCATGGCGATGGACGACGGCGAGGCCTATGAAGGGAACGACATGGAGGCAGGGAAGACTCGCTAGTTGTTTCCCACGTGGAGGGGAGTATGACTGTACGAGGGTTTACTGGTTCGTCTACCGTCGCCGGAGAATAACAGCAGGTGTGGGTGAGTAGAGGGATGGCTAGGCCAACAATGGGAGTACGGTGGGGCGGTGAGGCCTGCGTGGCAGCACAGCCGGCCACGGGGAGGAGGGAGTAGGCAGTCCCGCCGGCGCTTGTTTGAGTGGGTGGAGCAGGAAGAGCAAGATTGAAGAAGCACGACGGCCGTTGGATGGACATCCAACAGTCACTGCTTGTGCGTCAACCTTTTTTTAGGAAAGCCTCAAATCTGTGGAAAACAGCATATAGCCCATCTGCCATTATTTCTAATAATTTTCAGCCCATTTGCTAATTGTTAAGGTTTTTTTGGAGCCCATATTCTTTTTGTTAGCATTACAGCCCAAATTGTGGCCATAGTTAAAAAATTATACAAAATTTTGCATATTTCGGTGCGGTCTGAACTGTTTTTAATCCTGAAATTTCGACTCACATTCAAATTGATTTTAAAAATAAATGTATATCAATATAAAATCCAACAAATTCTCCACGCATAAAAATTAATGTAATTTAAAATCTTGAAATGAAAAAAAAAGATATTTGAAACTAATTGCTGGTTTGATGTCTTTTAAAAATGTACAGCCCATTTGTCATTAGTGATGGGCCATTTTCTCGGCTAGCTGAACGAAAGCTCTCCTCGTCTCGAAAGATTTGCAGCCAAACAGGCCTGACAAAGCGACTTACTTGGCAAATCACAAAAAACTAGGCTGTGGCCATGGACCCAGCTGTCAGCCTCTCCACGTACAGTACTCTTCCGATGGAAGTCGTTCCTTGACCACGTTGACCACGCCACGCGGAGAGCACCACGGCGGTGGACGACGGTGAGGCCTAGGAAGGCACTACAAAAAAAGACACATCCGTGACATTTTGGGCCGAACGAAAAAAAATTCTGTCATACATATGACACTTCTATGACGATAATTGTGACAAAACCCGGTATCATCATAGATGTGGTCGGCTCCTACTTCTATGACAAAAATCATGACAGAAATGGGCTTTTCGTCCTGGGCGGGCCGGAGACGCAGCTGCATGACATTCTTTGGTCCGTCCATGACGGAAAAAACCATGGTAGAAGCGAGGGCGAGGAAAATTTTTAGGGAGTTCTCGGTTACGGTGGGAGGTCGGGGGCCGAGCGATGCGCGTTTCTCTCGTACACGTACGCGCGTGTGTGCGAGGCGTTGGTTCTAACTGAACCCGAGCGAGGCGTTGGGCTCTTACGGAACCCGAGCGATTGCACTGCAGGCTACGCGTTACTGAACCCGAGCGATCGATCAATGGCTGCTAACTGAACCCGATCGAGCGATTCCTTCGCTACAGCTGCTACCTGAAGCCGATCGATGCTGCCTCTGGATGCACAGTGAGTGTTGCGGGGGGTTTGGATGAACAGTTCCCGGTGGGGGTGGATGAAGAGGACCCCGTGGTGTTGCCTCTGGATGAACAGGACCCCGATCGATCGAGCCAGTCAGGGCTGGATGAACAGGACCCCGTGGAGGGCTGGATGAACAGGACCACCCCGTGGAGGGCAGGATGAATAGTAGACGATGGGGGGCAGGATGAACAGTAGCCCGTGGAGGGGTGGTTGAACAGGAGCCCGTGGAGAGGGGTGGTTGAATAGTAGCCGGTGGAGTAGCGCGCGGTGGAGGCTGGAAGAACAGGAGCCCGTGGATGAACAGTGGCAGGTGGAGGCTGGAGGAGGTCGACAGTGGATGAACAGTAGCTCGTGGAGGCTGGAGGGGGTCGACGGTGGAGATGAACAGTATCCCATGGAGTCCCGTTTTGCGGTACGCCACACCCCTCCCGATGAACAGGACCCCCGTTTCGACCGCAGCGCTCCAACACAAGTCTGTTTCGTCCGTTTTGCGGTACGCCACACCCCTCCCGATCAACAGGACCCCCGTTTCGACCGTAGGAGGTTCGTTTCCTCCGTTTTGCGGTACGCCAGACCCCTCCCGATGAACAGGATCCCGTTTCAAACGTGGCCGGTCGAACACAAGGCCGTTTCCTCCGTTCTGCGGTACACCAGGCCTCGTTTCCATCGTCTGTTCCGTCCAAGCCCTCCCGATGAACACGACGCATTCCGTTGCCTCCCCATGAACACGACGCATTCCGTTGCCTCCCCATGAACACGATGACGACGTTGTTTCTCCGTTCCGACCCAGCCATGTACATGAGCCCTGGCCGTACGTATGCGCGAGTAGGCATTCAAGACCCCGCCCATATGTACACATACGTGGCCGTATTTTCTTTCTTGCACCCTGGCCGCTGTACGTACGTGTACATGCTACGTGCGTGCCTCTACTACGACACGTGCGCGCCTCTACATCGACCAGTATATATGTATGTACACGTTCGCGACCAGAATGACAACACTATGTACGCTTCAACCAAGTGGGTCCCGACTGTCAGGTACTTCCTTGCATGCGAAGATGTAGCTGGTGGGTCCCAGCAGTCAGGGGGGCAAATTGTTTTGTGTTTTTGCCCGGACGCACTTCCTTGTGTGCGAAGGTGTAGCTGATGGGTCCTAGCAGTCAGGGGGAAACGTTTTTTTTCGCAAAATACGGTGGCCCGTCCAGTGGGTCCCCGCTGTCAGGGGGAAACGATTTTTTTGCGAAATATAGTGGCCTGTCCGGTGGGTCCCAGCTGTCAGCCTCTCCACGTACAGTCCACGTCCGATGGAAGTCGTTCCTTGACCACGTTGACCACGCCGCGCCGAGAGCACCAGGGCGGTGGACGACGGTAAGGCCTAGGAAGGGGACGACAGGGAGCCGGGGAAGATGCGGCAGTGGAAGCCCACGCGGAGAGGAGTACGAGGGTTCACTGGTTCGGCTACGGTGTGAGGCTGCCGTCACCGCAGGGCCTGGCCAGCGGTGGGAATAGTAGGGGCAGTGAGGCCTCCGCGGCAGCACAGCCGACCACGGGAGGCAGGAGCATGCGGCACGACCGGCGCTGCTTTGGGCGGCTGGAGGAAGAAGACCAGAGGTTGAAGAAGCACTACGACCGTTGGATGGACATCGTACGGTCACTAGAGCTAGAATCGTTCATATTGACTAAAGTTGACAAAGGCCCCCGTCCTAGTCAACTTAGTAGGCCCACAAGTCACCTCCCACCATGGTGGGTCCCAGCTAGCAGGGGGAGTATTCATTTTTTTGTGCGTAATAAGGAGGCACTTCTGGTGGGTCCGAGCTGATAGCGGGGGGAATGTTTTTTTTTCATGAAATACGCTGGACCGTCCGGTGGGTCCGAGCAGTCAGGGGGGAAGCATTTTTTTCGCGAAATAAGGTGGCCCGTCCGGTGGGTCCCTGTTGTAAGGTGGAGGAATAATTATTTTGCGCGTAATAAGGAGGCACTTCCTTGCGGCCGCCTGGACCCAGCTGTCAGCCTCTCCACGTACAGCACTCTTCCGATGGAAGTTGGTCGTTGACCACGTTGACCACGCTGCGCCGGGAGCACCAGGGTGGTGGTCTGGATGACGACGAGGCCTAGGAAGGGGACAATGCGGAGCCGGGGAAGATGCAGCAGTGGAAACCCGCGCGGAGAGGAGTACGAGGGTTCACTGTTTCGGCTGCGGTGTGAGGTTGCCGTCGCCGCAGAATAGCAGGGGGTGTGGGTGAGTGGAGGGATGGCCTGGCCAGCGGTGGGAGTAGTATGGGGGTGGTGAGGCCTCCGCGGCAGCACAGCCGGCCAAGGGTGGCAGGAGCAGGCGGCACGACCGGCGTTGCTTTGGGCAG
Organism: Triticum aestivum; assembly: GCF_018294505.1. Classification (NCBI taxonomy): domain Eukaryota; kingdom Viridiplantae; phylum Streptophyta; class Magnoliopsida; order Poales; family Poaceae; genus Triticum; species Triticum aestivum. The sequence continues at coordinate 397,352,644 of NC_057803.1, read as the reverse complement.
CTGGACCAAGAAGACCAAAGGTTGAAGAAGCACTACAGCCGTTGGATGGACATCGTACGGTCACTGAAGCTAGAAACGTTTATTATTGACTAAGTTGACAAAGCCCTTGGTACGCTCCAACTTAGTAGGTCCACAGGGCAGCCTCCGAAATGGTGCGCCCCAGATGTCAGGGGGAGGAATCATTTTTTGGGCGGCCGAAGCTAAGAATATCCGAGATTGAAGAAGAAGCACGACATCCGTTGGATAGACATCCAACAAACACTGCTGCTAGAACCGTGTGTTGACTATAATAAGTTGGCAAAGCCTTGCATGCGCGTCAACTTATTTTTTAAGGGGACGCGTCACTTAGTAGGCCCACAAGCGTGTGGCAGAGAACTTATAGCCCATTTGCGTTATGTAAGAATGTACATCCCATTTTGTAGACATCTAATGGAATTTACAACAACCCATTTACAGTTTGTGAAAAGTACAGCCCATTTTCTAGCTAGGACAATGATTAATAATTTTAACCAACCGTTGAAGACAACATTCAATAAAATTTCCCACATTTTGATGGGCTCCGAAATATTTTTATCCCAAAATTTCTAGTCAGATTAAATATAAATTTGTATTACGTAAAAATCCAACGAAACATTGCGCGCGCAACAATGAAAATTTAAGATTTTCAAAATCCATAAATAATATTTTATAAACTAATTTCGTGTTTGGTGCATTTTTTTATAGTTACTGCCCAGTTTTTATAATTACATCCCATTTATTATTTTTAAAGCCCATTTTCCTGTTAAGCCTAATGCATCCCTCTTAGGAAAGATTTGCAGCCCAGCGGGGCGGAGAATAACAAGTTGACCTTGCCTGGGTATTCCTCAAAAAGACGTACAGCTGGGCTAGCCATTTTCATCTTGAAAAAATTAGTATCTGGGATGGATATCTGGCCTGGGCTAGAAGGGCCATAGCCCCCCTAGTTAATACCCAGCTCTCCTTTGAACAACAACGAAATCATCGCCAAGAAAAACTCTGCAGTGCTCACGCCTCAAAAACACAAATACTGCTCGATCTGCTTGGTCCCAGCTGTCGGCCACACCTTGTGCAATTCTCTCGTTTATATTGACTACATAGGTTGACAATGGTGTGGGACCGTGATGTCATGAAACCAGGAGAAAGCAAAAAAAAATATAGTTGTACATAATAAGGAGGCACTTGCGTACGTACGACTATGGCCCTAGTGGGTCCCTAGTGTCATCCAGTCAAAATAAAGTCATCTCCTGAATCCTCATGTTCGTTGACGATGTTAACAATGCTCGGCGCCACGGCGAGCGCAACAACTCGAAGGACAACGGAGAGGGCCTCGTGGGCCCTATGGATGGTCTGATACAGCGCCCGCTACTCATTCAGGAAGCCAGGATCATCGGACACCTATGAGCACCTTCGAGAAACTGAGACGACATGAAACGGTAAGGCCGCGCTTGGGAGCTCTGGTTTATTTCAAACCTGTATTAACATACAAGTGTAATTTACTCGTCATCAAAAACAACGCGTAAAATACAGGCGTAATGAAACCGAGGGCCGGAGGTCTGTAAGTAAAACCGGCAGGTTACACGTGTAATTTGAGAGACTAGTGTATATTTTATGAGCACTACTATATGGACGACATTACCAGACGATACATGCATGACGTGGGTATCATGCCATCCATGGGCAAGGCTGAAACAACAGCTAATGGCTGGATTAGCAATCGTCCAAGTGTCGTTCAGCGTTTTTATGGTGTGTCAAGTACATACGATATTTTACTAGTCGAAATCGACCAACCAAGCGCCTTCGCCCAAGACCATCTGCTTTAATTTTCAAGCGTCAGTTTTACAAGCGGTTTTGGTTAGAAAACGACGATCCAATCACGGCCTAATATCATGAGTTGGTCGGAAGATCATATGGTTTCACGTCTAACCTACCCGACTTGTCGTATAGGCTATGAATGAAACATTAGACGATGAACTTCTTAAGCACGGAAACAACAGAAGTGGATGATCTTCTTAACAAATAAATCACTGGCATTAGATCGACATGCAAAACAATATGAAGCATTATTCTCAGGAGGCACGATGAACAGCTCGTGATGCCACATGCCACAACATTCCAAGCTCAACTTTGCAATCAAACACAAGGCCTGGCATTACATAGACAATATTCAGAACAAACTCTTAACATAGGAATATCTCCAGTAGAGTAACTATTTACTTCTAAACTGAACACATGAATAGGAAAAAACACTCGACGCTGCTCACAGCAAGGGCGTCCCACTCAAAAATATCAAATGCATGTCTTCTGGCTAACATCAATGAGCAAATTTTGACAAGGTTTTCCAATTCCAATATATTAAACTAATGTCTTCTTGCTAACATCAATGATTAAACTTTGACAAGCTTTTCCCATTCAAAATATGTAATGCCTATGATCGTGGAGTCCTGTCGTAGCTTTTATACGTGTTTGGGCACTTTTTGCCCAGGGCACTCCACGTATTGTTAAATTGCCAATGGTCTCTGTAGACTAGTCATGTCACCGGTGTCTAATAATACTCTGTAAAGCTTCTCGGTCATTCCTTATGTAATGTAGCGCAAATAGTGACTGCTTCTTTCTGCAAAGTGGAACGACCAACTAGACCCAGTAATGCAGCAGTTTGCATTACACATTGGCTCCTTTTGTGCAGTTCAACTAAAATTGAAGCCGGAATAAAACCGAGCTTTAATTTTGATATCCCTGTAAGCAACAATAGGTATAAGGGAAACAATTACTAAGAAATAATGGTGATGACTTGTACTCCCAAAAGAAAAGCATCTACTGATCTACTTTATCTTAATGGGAAACAAAGCAGGAGAGTAGCAATTCTCCATCAGTGTGATTCATTCATATTGACTGAGACATTATCTTAACAATGCCTTGTTTCAACATGTATAAAGAACGACAAAGCTTATAAAGGGGGTGGTGCTGAATTTGTTGTAGCAAAGCAACAAGCATCATGTCTGGGTTGGTCCCATTTTTGTTCACTACTTAATGGGAAAAGACATCAATTCAATAGCTTCAATTCATCATTTATTTAAAACAGTACCAATACAAGTAGCACAGCATCTCAAAACACACTGCACGATCATGTGGATGAAGGCAAGTACCAACGTGTCATGCCGCACACAAGATCACGTACGAATCTGCCAACATGAATAGGAAATCCAATCTCGTTTTGTGCAGTTGCACTGAAATCAAGCAAAGTGTTTCGCGTAGCCAAGCAAAATGTCACAATAGCAACAAGTTGAATAGATATCCCTGTATAAACAGAGGCAAAAAAGGAATCAATTACTGGCTAATAAAGGAGGATGAAACATGCAGCCACAAAAATGGTAATCCCGCCAATCCCTAACAAGTGTTACAGTTTTGAAATAAGATTCAGTAGTTAATTCTGATTGTGGCATCAATTACTGGCTTATAAAGGGGGTGATGCTGAATTTGTTGTAACAAAGCAACAAGCATCATGTCTGGGTTGGTCCCATTTTTGTTCACTACTTAATGGGAAAAGACAGATATACAATAGCTTCAATTCATGATTTATTTAAAACAGTACCAATACAAGTAGCACAACATCTCAAAGCACACTGCACAATCATGTGGATGAAGGCATGTACTGATCTTTCATGAGACGACCAACATAAAATATGAATCTACCAACACGAATAGGAAATCCAATCAAGTTTTGTGCAGTTGCACTGAAATCAAGCAAAGTTGCTGGTGTGACATTTAAGTTTTGTATAGCAACAAGTTGAATAGACATCCCTGTTTTAAGAGGCAAAAAAGAAAACAATTACTGGCCAATAAAGGAGGATGAAACATGCGGCCACAAAAAGAAGCATCTACCTTATCTTGATGGAAAACAAAGTATAGGATAGTGGCATTTCTAAAACGGTTGCATTGATTCATATTAACAGAGAAATTATTTTAAAATAGATCAGTAGTTAATTCTGATATTAACAACAGCAAAATAGGTGCATGGGACATGCCAGCACCATGTGCGTCCATACGTATAAATGGGTGATGCAGAGTATGTAGCCAAGCAGCATATATGCGCTGGTCCCATATTTTTTCTCTTTGAACCTTCTTCCTATGTGAGGGCAGCAAATCTAGTCGTGCACAAACTACCCGACCCCCCAGTTTCTTTCCCTTTTCAACAAAGAGATCGGTTCCTTACAGATGTGTGAACTAGGTTACCCCCTTTTTCCATTTTCGACCTACAAAGCGGCTGGATAGCCAGTCTATACTACTTTCCGCCCCTCCTTTCCTCATTGAACCACGTCCTAGATTCTTGCTCCAACCCACCGCACCCTTCATTCCTCTTTGAACCAAGACCTAGATTCAACTACAGATCGAAAAAGATCCACATGTAGCTAGAGCAACGATGGTTTCAAAGAAACTTATACCTTAGGGTCGTCGGGATGTGGCAAGGCGTGCGGCGGGAGGCTGGATCTGCCCACACTAAGTACGGCAGGGAGGAAGAAGGGGTTGGTGGCCCTCCCGCACAGGCGCTGGGTGAAAGAGAACAACGCAGCCGACAGTGGATTGCCTCCCTCGCCGAAGGCGATAGAGTGAACGCTGCACCTCCTCCCCTTCCCGGTGCGACGGGATACGGACGCCTCCTTCACCAGCTGTGAGGGGGGGGAGAGAGACAAGAGTCCAACGCAGTCTTGTTTAGATCTGGTGAAGAGAGGGTGAGGGACTGTGAATATAGCAAACCCTAGCAAATGTATCTAGACTCATTTTAGTGCTAGATACCTCCGTATCTAGACAAATCTAAGACAAGTAATTCGGAACGGAGGGAGTAACATATATGTAGTGCGGCCAGCGTGTGGAGAGTGCAAACCCTAGTGAACATGAGCTGAGGCTCCCGCTTATATATATACTACTGTAGTACGGACTGAGCTCCGGTTCCTTCACTACACCTGCTTATGGTTGTATGACAGGTGAGCCAGCCACATTTTGGGCCCACCTGTCGTAAAACCCTAGTGAAAATTGCACCAACATGAAAGACGGCTGCGTCTCCAACGCAACCAAGGTGAACTGACGAAGGACATCATCTTTGTGCGTAACAAGCAAAGAGCACTGATGGAAGACAACTTGTTTTTCGTCGAAAATCGATCAGCTTCACCAGCCGATGCAACCATGAGGCGCAACCATGAGCATCGATAGGTCATCGTGGTGATGCAGCATCCATTTGGCATCAAGTTTGCGTGAGGCACCTAAGAAGTTCAACAAATCCTCACTGTGGTCTGTTTCTTCTCAGTAATCAAGCTCGAGGAAGGAAGAACCACGTGGCAGAGGACAGTGAGGCGGAACAACTATGGCCATCCAATTTTGTGCAGTTCCACTAAAATTAAGGAAGACATGCCCGGGTATGGAGACACGCACCGCTGTTTCATAAAATATAAAAAAGGGTTAGCAACGACATCTCAATTGTCATTAAGAATTAATGAAAAGTACACCAACAAACAGAAGCATCATAATTATCTTGATGGGAACTAAACCAGGATACCCAAGAAAAAACGCATTTCTTCATCTAACCAGTGATAGTACTACCACCATATGGACAATGACCGCACAACCACCATGTACTTTTTGTCCAAACAACATGTATACCTCCATGAAGGCATAAATCAGGACAAATGTTTGAGTGGCATTTCTTCTATAATAGTACTAGTAGGTGATGTTGGACCAGCCGACGAACCCTAGCTACTATGCAGGGGGAGCTGGGGAGTAGTCGCATAGAAGAAAACCCGCACGCAACGACCTGGGGAGATGGACCAGTACAAGAAGTTATACCTCAGGTGGCGAGATGTCGTTTAGGCGGGCGGGCGGGATCTGCCCACACGACGACAGCGAAAAAGGGCGCAAAGGATCTTTGTCCGTGCCAGCGCCGGCTCCGAGAGGACGGTGCACATCGACTTCCTCTGTCGCCGACAGCGACAACGTCAACACTGCACCTCCTCACCTCCTGCAGTGGACGGGATTTGGCCAGATCTGTGACCACCGGTGAGGAGAGAGATAGAGTGGACACTGTCATCTTATTTTGATATGGAGAGGGAGAAAGAGCGAGACGCGAGAAACTCTATCAAACAAGAGGCTATAATGGAGTAAAAAAATCTCTCCATAGCAGTGGTTTTAAATAGAATACGCGCGTTCCTGGAAAAAAGAAATGAAAACTGGCGGACAATTTTTTAAGGGTCTGTCTAGGACACATCTAGATGTGACATAGTTATGTCACATATAAGTTGATGTCCACTCTGTTTGTGGTATTTTCCTAGTTTTTTTTGTTTCTTGTTGCTACATTATATACTTGTGGGAGCTTAGATGTGATATCCTTAAATAACATCTAGATGTGAATTAGACAAACTAATTTTCTATCATACCAAGAAAGAAAACTCGATCAAAAACACACCCCCGCTTCCAGGTCGCGAGAGTCGTCGCGCAAACACACATAGACATAGACATGCATATCCGTGTTTACGTAAAATTCCATCTCCATCTCCAATCATATTTGTCCAACTGGCACATTATTTACGTTGTTAATTATATGCGCAGCAATATTAACGTACAACATCTCTTGTTTGCGCACGTCCGGACCGCTGCCACGGCCGGTCCTCACCAACCCGAACCCTCTTCATCACCCATGCGTGCTTCCTGCCCGAAACGGTCAGTGCCACATTCATGCCTGGCTAGAGCAGATGCGACCTCTTACTAGCGCCAGCATTGATTGCGGCGTGCCGGCCAAGAGAGCATCGCCCGCGCCGCTTCCGGGTGCACGTGGCTGCTCCGCGTTCAAAGGTCGCAATAGCCGTCTACAACATGCGTGATCTTTTCCAGTAGTAAGTTCTTGGGAGTCCGTGCTACAGCTAGTTTTCCTCCCCCAACTTGTCAATCTCTTCTAGTAGTGCTAGTACTCCATGGCGCGACCATCGACAAGCAGGCAGGAAAGTTATGGTATACTACTCGGTTTGCGGTGAGTGGCATGCCGAGCGACCATGTCGGGTCGAGCCGTGGAGGAGGGTGATACACGAACATGACAAACGTGATTTAAACGTTGGTTTTGCTCGATGGCGCGATCCAACGAAATGAAATGTTGGTTTCTCTCCGTTTCCATTTTTTCTCCGAAAAAACGGAAACTTTTCCACTCAATTTTCATTCCTATTCCAAGGTTGCCCCATTACAACATTCCATCAAATACAAAGGAAAACTAACACGCATGCTGATGCATCTCAATGATTCACAGATCATAGCCAATATTTACTTCACAACTAAAGAAAAAAGTTGTGAGAGCGTGTACGATAGAAAAACTACTGATGGGGTCACTACGACTTAAACCCTAAACCCTAAACATGATTTAATTTCCTGGCCAGGTAGAACCTATCAAAGGAAAGACAGCTGGCACCCTCAGATCATACGATGCTTTTGTGCAGTTCCACTAAAATTGACCTGAGCATCCCTGATGGCAAAGATATTGAAGAAGTGTGATTAGAATAATAGTACTGGCACTAGTGCATGAGACATAATCTCATCACAAGTAGAAGCCGGTAGAAGTAGAGAAAGATCGACATGGAGATGGAGCTACGGCAGTGGAGCAAGCCGGGTCAAAAAGGAAGATGGACTACCTGGGACGTCGGGCTGTAGCTAGAAGGGCTGTTGGGACGCGGCATCGGCCCATACTGCGGTGACCCCCGATTGGGACGCACCGACTGTGGGTTTTCTCCCTCGCCGATGTTGACCGCGTCTACGCAGAACATTGTTCCCTTCCCCCAGCTACGGGATCAGGCCCGTCGTTCTATGCTTGTGAAGAGAACAACCTAAGCAAGCAGGCTTGTAGCTTAGGCTCCTGCTAGTGTATATATAGTGGTTTTCTTTTTCTCTCCATATCAACCATTTTATATTGCCTACGTGTCATTCAAGAGTGAAATGATGGTTCCTTCTTCCGACTAACTTAATGTGTGATTTGACTGCTCCTTAGTGGCCCCTACATGTACTCCCCCTATGTGTATGCAACAGTCACACGTACACATGGACGCAAAAACGCGCGCGACGCCCTAATGCATGCATGTCCGAGCACACGACGGAACACACACGGTCACGCTCAAGTGCTCAACCTACACGTGCATGCACACACATACTCAGTCAGGGTGAGCTAGTGACCGTATGAACACCGGAAAATATATATATTGAGCGCAATGAGCGTATTATGAAGTCCACTGACCATATTTTTACAAACATACAGTGACCGACAGTGTATTTATATCATTTGAAATTAAGCCATATTAACCGAAGAGGAGGCAGCATGGACTAGCATTACTTTGCTATGTCCCGTCAACTTGCCGAACGACGAGAAGGTTGCAGGGCGGGAGAAGCTTGCGCGCGGTGGCTCGCAGGATAAGGAGAAACTTTTAACTAATGCAAGCTCTCCCTCGCTCAGGCGGTGGACGTGCAATAGTTAATTCGGTGTCAGATTGCCAGAAGCATACACTATACTACTAGTGCTATTATTGTTCGACTTCCCGAACAGCCAAGCGCAAAGTTTAGGCCTTCTTTGGTTCATAGGATAGGAATTTTATAGGAATAGAAAAATCATAGGAAGTGAGATGACATGCATGTCAATTCCTATAGAGAAAGAGATGCCATTTGGTGCATAGGATAGTATTTTTTTCCATTGAGTCTAGGCTAATGTTTTTTTCCTCCAAAACGTGACAGATTGATTCCTATCCTACATAGGAACAGGAATCCATTCCTACAAACCAAAGGGCTTCAAAGGAATTTTTCCTTTGCAAATCCTATCCTATAGAATTCCTACAAAAATCCTACAAACCAAAGGAGGCCTACCAGTACTACTATTATAGTCCATAAAGGTCTGTACTATACAAGTACTAGGAACCGGATGGAGGAGCATCTGCACTCTTATTATAATTTTAAAATGTGATAAAGCAATCTTCAACACATTTGGTTCTCTTCGAGGGTTCTCGCATGTGATAATGGAAGTTGATTGCATGGAACACTCGCCACAATTCTCTCTTAATTCTGGCTCATATCCTGTTACAAATAGTAGCGCTCAGTAATATTTCCTCTTTTTTTTTGTTATTCAGCATGTAAACAGGTCAGCAAACCTTGCGGCGCATCTTCGTGCGAACCGTGCTTGCTGCACTTTGATTGTGGCCGAGAGCTGGCTTGATGAAACACCTCGCTTCCTACTTCTTTTTTTGTGGGGTACCTCGCTTCCTAGTGACCAGTGTCTTGGATGATCGTCCTAAGAATGCTTATATATGAATAATGCTCTCTCATTTACACGCAAAAAAGATTAAGCCATATTAACCGGAAAGGAGGGAGTATGGACTAGCACTACTTTTTGGTGTGTCTCGTCAACTCACAGAACAAGGAGAAGCTTGTAGGACAAGGTGAAGCTCGCTTACACCTTTTGACTAATGCAACCTACCCTCGGTGGACATGCATCAGTCCATTCGGTGTCAGATTGTCAGAGGTACACACTGTAGTACCCAACATGCGGAGTACCATCATTGTTCGACTTCACGAAGGGGCGAAGAGCCAAGCGCAGTAGTACGCGTACTAGGTTTTGCACCTTCATACTACTCCACCCTCCGTCACAGTTTACAGGGCGCGCTTCATTATGATGCATTTCTCTCAATGCATTTCCACCACCAGAGAGACTTTAGACGCGTTTGGTATAATGCTCAATTAATTAGGGAGTGGTAACCGCAATCAAGTCCACAATTTTCTCTCCATGTACTGTACTACTACGGAGTGCATGCATGTGTGTACCCGGGGTGGAAGCACTGCATGCATGTGTGTACGCATTATTCCCTCTAGTAATAGACGCCGTGCTATAACTACCCATGTTATTTTTCAGGACGATCGCTAGTCGCCTTGGTCCCACAGATTTTTTTTTCTTTTTTCTGAAGCGCGCTGTATTAACAGTGACGGATGGATTAGTATGAGCGGATTCAAAGAAGAGCGTATTGATGGTTGCTTCTTCAGAGCAACTTATAGTGGGAAATTGGGGCTTATGATTTGACTGCTCATTACTCACTATTAATGCGGCGCAACGACCGGGCAGAGTCTCCCATGCGGTTGTGCACTACCCCCTCGGTTCTTAAATATACTCCGGACTTTTTGTCTTTCTAGAGATTTCAACGAGTGACTACTCTCTCTCTCAAATATTTGTCTTCTTAGAGATTTCAAATGGACTGGCACATACGGATGTATATAGACATATTTTAGAGTGTAGATTGACTCATTTTGCTCCGTATGTAGTCACTTGTTGAAATCTCTGTTAAGACGAATAGAATATTTAGGAACGAAGGGAGTACACATACGAAGCAAAATGAGTCAATCTACACTCTAAATATTCCTGTTTGAAATTTGTAAAAAGACAAATATTTAGGAATGAAGGAGTATAATTTTGTGCATGGCACATGGACCCGGATTATGAAGAGGCTTCTGGCAATGCTATCAAGCTTCCATCATTTGTTTACATGATTGACGTACTATACAAATAATTTTCCAGTGACATGAAATTGTACAATGGTGTGAGCTTTCAGCTTTTGTTTCGCGTGTCTTGCCATCGATGCTCTTTCGGAAACAATAAAAAACTAACTTCCTTGCTAATGCATGTCAATTATTAGCACATCAGCGCTAATAATTACATCACAACTGAAGACAAAGTTGTGAGAAGGTGTTAAATTAAAATTGATCCATGCTTTCATTGGCAACAACGTCCCCCCAGCTCTTTCTAAATCAACAAGGCATGTTGGGAAAAAAGTAGTTGTCTGGAGCATGCAACATTCCAATCATTTTGTGTAGTTCCACTAGAATAGAGCTGAGCATCCCTGTTCCAAAGATATCAAGTGTGATTACGATAATAGAAGAATGCTGATGAAACAATAAACACACAAATAGAAGCCGGTCAACTTTGCATTCTCTCTTAAGACTAGCTAGTTGGAGAAGATTAGTCTCGGAGTTGGATGAGGAGGATAGAGAAAAACCAATCTCCCTTTGTGCAGTCGCACTGAAATGTAGAGACGTTGCCCGTGTGACATTTTAGTACAACTGCACAAAACACTCTTAAGAAAAAAGTGATTTGTGCAGTTCACCAAAAGGTCGCAATAGCAATGACGTGAAATGGATAGCCCTATTTGCAAAAAAGAGGTAGAAAGGAAATAATTACTGGCCAATAACAGTTCATGACACATGTGACGACAAAAAAGAAGCATATTCCTTGTCCTAAGGGAAGATAACAACACGGTTGTGTTTGTCTAAAACGGTGTGAGGACGAGAATGCAGTAAGGAAAGTACGCCGGACGAGCAACGTTTTGGGCAAAGAACTATGGAAGATCCACATGCAGCGACATGGGAAAATGGGCAGTGGAGCAAGGCCGGAGGGGATAACTGGAGGTCGTCAGGATGTAACTAGGTGAGCAGCGGCGGGCGGAATCTGCGAGCAGGTGGCGTAGGTCCTGCTGCGCAGGAGCTTGGTCAGAGAGAATGGCGTGTACCACACATCGGGGCGTGCTGCCTCGGCACCATCGAACGGAGAAACGATGCACTTCCTCCCTTTCCCCCGGAGGACGGGATGCGGCCGGATCAGTGACCAACGGTGAGAGAGAGAGAGGCCACCACACTCCCTTTCCCCCGGCGGACGGGGTGCTGCCGGATCGGTGACCAATGGTGAGAGAGAGAGAGAGGCCACCGCACTCCCTTTCCCCTGGCGGATGGGGTGCAGCCGGATCAGTGACCAAGGTGAGAGAGAGAGGCCACCGGAGCCTTGTGTGAGATACTCTGAAGAGCGGACTACCTTTCCCTCCATAAAAATCGTTTTATATTCTATGTACGTGCCATTGAGCGCTATAACTTTATTTAAAAATAACACGGCAACGCGTCAAGTCGAACTTTGTTTCGTGCACGCGTGGTACATGACCTCCCTAGGTAAACAACCGCTACAGGCGTTCAAATTAGCACGTGGGCTGCCATTTAGTAAAGAAATGAGCTCCACCGAGTACCTGCGTGGGTGTGGCTGGGCACAAAGCGTGAGTACGTGCACGGTGCACCTATTCTCTTCTTGTATACGTACACCACCTGCGTGGGGTTGTGTGAGACAGATACAAACCTAGAGAGATATAGTGTGTGGGTTCTTGAGAGTTTTTTTTTTTGGGGGGGGGGTCAATCAAAAAATTTAACATATGCAATGTGTGTGAAATAGAGTCCTGGATATAACATATATATAGAGGGGGCGATCCATGAGAAGAGAGTGGAGGTATCATCGGCTTGAGGTGCCCATAGAATCGAAGAGAGGGATGATGTGTGTATGTGTGTGCGCATGCGACCGATAAAGAGTGCCATCGAATTTGTGTGTGCCCACATCAAAGATATAGAGTCGTTGGCCTACTGGAACGTGAGATGGGAGATGTGCAGTTTGTCTCTGTGGCATGGATACCTACCCACAGCGATCGACTATCGGTGTGTGGTGGGGGAAGAGGGAGGCCCAATTAACTATAGAGGTACAATGGCTGGTATATGTGTGGAGGAGGAGAGAGGCCTACCTCATGTATTAAGGAGATCGATCTGCCTCATGTATTAAGGGAGATCGATCAACATCCATGCATATGTGCAGGAGATGAATAAGGTTGAGAGAGAGACAGAGCTAGAGTGTTGGAGGGGGTGGTAGTGGATTTGCTTCTAACAAATGGTGGGATAGGCTTACTAGACAAACGGAGGGCACGCCTGCAATATCAATAAGAGAGGAGATGGCTGCTTGTTGTCTGTGCACGTGCATGTGAGAGACAGGTCAGGAGGCATGCACGAATGATGAGGGGGGACGATGTGGTTGTGGTAAGAAGACGTAACTACATAGGAAGATCAATCGCCCTTTGTGAGATAAAGGAGAGACATAACTTGTGAGGTTCGTCGATCGATGGGGGAGAGGTACTTAAAGTCGATCTAGGTATATGTTGGGAGATCGATCGGTATACATGCATGTGTGTGTTAGAAGCAAATGAGGCACGAGGAGAAGGATAGAGAGAGATGGATGCATGTAGGAGGTGGTACGAGAGGCATACTATATCGAGGGGGAGGAGTGTGCGGGTACGAGAACGATGAAAAGAGTGGTGGGAGTGAGGCATGGACGGTGACAAGAGAAGAGGGGAAGCTTGTGTTTGTGCTAGGCACACCTGGCTAGAGAGGCATATCGATCGATGTGTGCCATAAAGAAGGAGCTGGGGGGCCTACACACACCATGGGTGAACGACCTAAAGTGAAAAGACGAATTTGCACGATGGAGCTAGAGAATGCTGAGGGAGGGTGAGAGGGATGCGGGCGTGTGCATGCACAAGAGAAAGTTAGCACTAGCTACAAAGATAAGAGGGTTGTGTGGGTGTAAAAGACGAATAGAGATCATATATACTTCATTATAAAAAGTGAATTCGGATATTTGAAGAATTTATCATAGTGTTTCAAACAGACGGATGTGTGAATATATATAACGGTGGTACACATGTTGTGGTTATGAACATGGTATACTACATTTAATATGTTTTATCTCTACTCTTATAAAAACGGAGTTGTTGATGATGGTGTGCCTGCCATCCTGCATTATAGGCCGTCTGATTTATATCTGGCGGATAGCAAGGAAACTATGATGGTTGAAGTTGGCAACAGTCATGATTGTAGATTCTTATTGAAATAGAGAAACGAATTCAAATTTAGTTCGAATTGCAGCGGTAGTATAGACATTTGGAGTGCACTAAAATGTTGGTATGAGTAGGTTACATGCATTATACAACAAGCGAAAAAATTTAATTGGACATAACATGGATTCATACTCCCTGCTTCCATCTATATAGGGCGTAATGAGATTTTTAAGACCGCCTTTGACTATTGACAAGATTAATAGTACATGACATGCACAATGTGAAAATTATATCATTGAAAGAACCTTTCACAGACGAATTTAACGGTGTGCTTTGTGTAAGTTGCATGTCATATATCATTGCTCTAATATTTGGTCAAAGATAGCATCAAAAAATGCATTAGGCCCTATATAGATGGAAGGAGGGAGTAGCTTTGAATAGCATTTGTATAGTAAAATGGGGCAAGACTCTCTCTTTGTGTGGTGTGAATAGTTTTATTTTTTCGTTTTCTTTTTGGTTGAGTGAAGTGCAAATTGATTTGGTACGTACAATTACAATATTACTACACGTTAGGCTTGTCCCTAAAATTCAACCCGCGTCTTGTTATATCCCGAAAATTCAGATATCGTGCTCCCAAAACCGGCGCCTTCACAACCCACGCCTTGCTATCTTGAAATTACAACGCGTGCGAAAACTCCCTCCAGCTGCCAAATCCCGACACGCGAAATCCCCCTTCTAACCCTGAGCCGAAAGGGACGCTAGTTCAAATCGGCGGGGGGTACTTCTATAACACACCCTACATTTTGGACAAGCGCGTTCCTAAGTCATGCTTCACCCCCTCCCATCGCCCCCTTTTCGCCATTCGAAATCCCAGGCCGCCATAACCTCTCCGCTCTAGCCGCAAAACCCCACCCTCCTCCGTCCGCCATGTCATCGCTGCCCAGCCGGAGCCTCTTCCCCGACAACGTCGTCCAGCGCAACAGCTCGACGTCCCTCGTCCACCTCCCCGGATGAGGATCCCTCGTCCATCTCGCCGTCCCACCGCTTCAGCCGCCCCGTCCTCCACCTCCAAGGAGCTGCTCCGACGATCGCCTCATCTATCGCGGCTCCTCCATCCCCATAGCGCAGCCTTAACATGCTCCACCAGAACCGCAGCATCCTCACCGACTCCTCGGACGAAGCCGAGGCCTACTCGTCGCCACCAAAGAGGTTGTACACTCATCGCATTGCACCTTCTCCTTAACTCGACCTCCCAGCGCCGACGGTGCTCCATCCCGCACCACCATGGAGCAGCTACCTTGAAGCCGGCGCCGCGGGCGACATCTCCACAACGTCTCTCGCCCAGTGCGAGGCCCCTTCAGCGGCGGCGTCCATACCAGCCGGATCTGCTGCTGCTGCTCCGGCTCTCGCTCGATCGCTTGCTCACCTAGCTGCTGCTGCTGCTCTACCCCTCGCTCGTGCTGCTGCTCTGCTTCGATTAAGCCACACTTCAGTCAACTGAATCAACTTTTGGGGCAGTCAATTTTCAGGGGTTGGGGGGGGCTCGCCGGAGTTAAGGAAGAACCACCCGCAGCGGGGACGGGGGCTCGCCGGAGAGGTACCTCACTATCTATCTTAGGGTTCAGGGTGGGGCGGGTGGGGGGCCTAGAGGTCTGGCCGGGGCGGCGGTGGCGAGTTGTTTCAGGGCAGCGAGGCGGCGCTGGGGCCGGCGGTTCGGCCAGTGGTGGTTGGCGTCTCAGGGGGTGCAGGATGAAGATGAACTGCAGGCCCTCCCTAAACTACATGTCAAGTGCCTCTCTGCTACCATTACGTTCAGTTTCGACAGTAGCATTCAGACTCAACAATAAATTTCAGTTTCGACATTTAAGTTCAGAGTCAACAGTTTTTACCTCATCTGTTGTAGTCAGGTGGTTTTTGGTGATGTTAATTTCACATCCATTTTACATCATCTATTGGAGATGCTATTAGAATCCCACTTGAGATTGATGATGTCTGTCTTGTGCTGCTTCAGCCTTGACGCCTTATGGCTCACCGGAGCTGCTACAACGACAGAACGATCCGTCACAATAGAGCAGTGCCCTAGACGCCGTCTACAGATTCCTCAGATCTTCCTCCACACCTTCGACAGCCACCTCTGCCTCAACTGCTTCAGCGACCAACCCAATGATGCTGAGGTCAACACGGCTACGGCAAAGAGGTTGTCCACTATTTGCATCACTTATTACTATACATTCATGTCGGCGAAACTGATCCTCGAACACCTATGGGGCCGGCGGACCGGGCACCTTTCGGTTCGGCGGGGGGCGGAGATCGCACGAAGAGCAGATCGAGGCGAAGCACACGAGCAGTTTACCCAGCTTCGGAGCTCTCTGGGGAGATAACACTCCTACTGCTGCTTGTCTGGTTCTATTATCTTCTTGCTCTAGAGAGAGAGCTAAGTGTTTTCTGGCTCACGAATGAATCGAACCCAACCCCCCCTACGTTGCGCATGGGCCTCCTTTTATACGCTAAAGGGGTCACCGACAGGTGGCAACGCAGAGAAGGGTACAAATGTAAAAAGTGGGGTGGTTGGTACAGTTACTTGTACAGTGCACCCTACCTAACCCTGACGTCAGGGGACAAGGGCATTAAAGGCCCGTCTGAGTCGCCCAAACAGTGCAGAAAAGGACCGTTAGGGGCGCCACCGTTCGCCATGATGGCGATCTTATCAGCTTCGCATGCCACTGCGCACCGCTGTCTGCACAGCCTCCCTCCACGCGCGCCTGGAGAGGGCCCTAGAGCGACACGTTGGTGGATGCGCTGGAGCGTGGGCACAGAGTGGCCGCCTGCCGCGGCAAGCGCCTTGCCGCTGTTGTTATCTTGTCGGGTCCAGAAGCTTGTCGCTCACCGGGCCTCAAGGTACCTTGGTTGGTCTTCCCGGCAAGCTCCTCTTGCCGGGGCCTTGTTGCCTTGCCGGAGCGCGAGGCGCATCGCGGCAAGTTCCTTGGAGTGTCCTGGTTGGCCTTCCCGGCAAGCTCCTCTTGCCGGGGCCTTGTCTCCTGAGCTTAAATACTTTGTTCTTGAATGGCTCCAAGGGAACCTTGGAGGATCTTGGCATTCGCCCGGCAAGCCTTACCGCGGGGTGCTGCAACTGCCCGTGCACAAGTTCGGGGTACTAGGGTACCCCTATTCTAGTACACCGACAGGAGCCCCCAGGCCTGGGCCAGACACGGTGCCGAGCGCTGTTGGGCCAGGCTCAAGACAGGGCATGGGCACACGCGGACTGGGCCACACCGAATCTTGCTCCGTATCCACCGCGCTCTCCCATAACGGCACGCGTTGAATGCGGCATCATGGAAAGATCGTGGGTGGTTGTTTATTCGGAAGGGCGAAACGTCTGCCCCGTCCCTCTTTATAAGCAGAGGAAACAGGGGAAGTTCGTTCCCCCTCGCTGGTTGCTGCTACTTCATCTTCACGAACCTCCGCCGCTCCCCCTTCTTCTCGAAGCCGAGAGAGCAGCGCTCCGCCCCCCATTGCCACCAGCATCACCACACCGCCGACCTCCCTCACCACCTTTGCCATGGCCCCGAAAGCCGACAAGGGAAAGGGCGTGAAGTCGGCCGAGGCGCAGCGGCTCGCGGCGCTGCGGAAGGAGCGGGCGATCTTCTCCCCTCAGCTCGGCGTGCAGGAGCTGAGGGAGTACTTCTACCTCTTTTGGGCGATGGAGACGCGTGCACATCCGCGCATGAGAGTACTCCCGGCCGCTGCTTCGGAGCTGGCTCCAAACGGGTACCCATTCTTCGCGCTATTCTTCTATTGCGGGCTCTGCCCGCCCTTCTCGGAGTTCTTCTGCGATATCATGAACACATACGGCTTCCGCCTCCTTGACTTCACCCCCAACGCTGTTCTGACCATGGCAGTTTTCGCACATTTGTGCGAAAACTTTGTCGGAGTCCACCCGAGTGTTGCCCTTTTCCGCCACTACTTCATACCTCGGGTAGAGAGAGGAGAGCCGCTTGCCGGAGGGATTGCCTGGATCTCGAGAGTCGGCAAGAAGGAGGCGTACTTGGAGGGTGAGCTCCGCAACAAGTGGGATGAGTGGAGAGCGGAGTGGTGCTGGATTGTCGAGGAGAATCCGCAGCCCTTCACCGCCGTGCGCCAAACTCCAATAGTGCGCGGCAATGACTGGAACAACGTGGCCCCGGAAGATGAGAGGCTGAAGATCGCCATTACTAGGATCCTTCGCCTCAGGCTTGCCAGGCTCACTATAGGCGCTGTAGGCGCAGATTTCCTCCGCCGCCGCATCGCCCCCCTGCAGGAGAGGGGGAGGCCCGCCTGGGAATTCAAGAACTCGGCGGACATCATGCGGCTGTGGCCGGGCCTCAACTACAACTTCATCATCTTGGAGCTGGATGCAATGCTCCTGGAGTTGTTCAAACACGACCCCCAGCACCCATTCACGCTGCCGAGGGGCGTTGTCCCATTATGCAACAATTCTTCGCTTGACCGGATCCGCGCCATGATGCCGTTGTGTGATTTACACGGAATCGTTCCAACTTTGCAAGAGCCTGCGGATGACGTCGTGCAAGCGTTCTTCGACAACTTGGAAGAGGTGCCGGTCCATGCTGATGAGCAGAAGAGCCTCACCCGTGACACCACCGACGAGGAGCTACAGCGCATCGCCACTAGGGCGGAAGAGGTTGCGGCCGCAGCTGCCGCGGGCGTGTTTGGGTTCACTGTGGAGGAGGCGGAGGCTGTAGAGGCGACAAACCTTGCCGAGCGCGCGGAGTTCATTCGCGAGGAGGAGCCTGCCGGTTCCGAAGCCGAGCCGAGCGAGGCCGGCGAGGAGGAGCCCGAGCCTTCAGAAAACTTGCCGTAGGCGGAGCCCCCGGCCCCGCCAAGAAGGCGCCTTCGCAGGGCCGGGGACGCAGCGGGGCGGCAGCCGGGTCAACAGCCGCCGAGCCGTGCGACGCGCTCTAACGCGGCAAGCAATGTTGCCGCGGGAGCGCCTCACGCAACAGCGGCAACTGGAGCGGGATGTTCCCGGGCCACCGCCACCGCCCCCACCAAGCGGGTAAGGGATCCTACTCCTCCGCCTCGCCGCGCCGGAGGAGGGCCGGACTTTGATGTTTCCGCGCTCAGCTCCGACGAGGAGGAAGAAGAGTAAGTTTCTTCGGTGCTCTTGTAGTTCTTCAATCTTGCCATTTATATCTTGTATCTGACTTGCTCCAATCTGGACTCCTTTCTTTTCAGGACGCTGGCCCAGAGAGCGGCGAAGAGGGCCAAGGCCGCGGTGATTGTCATCGAGGATGACCCCACCATGTCAGCAGGAGGTGGGTCCGAGACCACCTTGACGGACCCGGCAATCACTCCTCAAAGCAGCCCCCAGCGCAGCCCCCAGCGTAAGTTCATAGTTTAGCCTTCTGCTGCCGGGCGCGCTTGAGTGCTTTTTCCTTTGTTGATATCTTGCTTGTTGATTTGTGTAGGAGCAGAGCAGCCACATCAGGAGCGCTCGGAAGCTGGTCCCGAAGTGCCATCTGCTTCGACTACACCGCCAAGGGAGGGGTTCCCGGTAAGGGAGCGCTCTCCGGCAAGGGAGAACTCTCCGGCAAGGGACAGCACCGTCGATCCTGCGGCGACCGAGACCGCAACTGCAGATCTTGGCGCAGGTAATTCACTTGTCCAAAAACTTTCCCTTGGGTTCTTCTTCTTCTGATTTTCTTCTCTTGGATTTTTGATTGATTTTTCTCCCTTCTTCGTTCTTCAGACCCCTCAGCTACTGAGCCAATGGAGACAGAGGGCACCGGCGAGGAAGGGGCCGGTGCTGATGAGACCGCCGGCGAGGAGGCCGCCAGGGCTGCCGCTGCAGAAGCCGGCGAGGGGTCGGGCGATCGAACTGACGACCCTGAGGCCGCAGGAGCGCCAGGCGCTGCGCCGACCGCCGATCCCTCTGCCGCTTCTGTGGAGCCGGGCTCCGAGGGGCCCCAGCCCGCCGCCTACTTGAAGGCCGGCGACAATATCTTCATCAAGCTACCCTGGGCGTCGAGCTCCAGGGCGTCGGTCGAGGGGGAAACTTTCGACGGGGAGGTGCTCGCCTCTGTTGGACTGTCGTTGGTCGACGCGCCCAGCAGCAGCAGCGGCGAGCCTGAGGAGGAGCAGCTGCTGCGGAAGCTGCTGTCACTCTACCGCGCCCGGCAAGCCAAGCTAGCTTCCCGGGAAGCGCTTGTCGCGAAGGCGGGAGTTGACATGGAGAAGCGTGCGGAGGAGCTCCGGGGCCACAATCAAGAAGCTCTCCGGTCCCTGGCGCAGGAGCGGGAGCGACTCAACGAGGAGCGCACGGCCTTCCTTCTCGAGAAGGCCGAAGCTGAGGAGGAGCAAAGGCTGGCCGCCGAGAAGCAGTCCGCGCGGGAAGGTGAACTAGTGCAGCGGAAGGCCAACCTCGACAGCTATGAGGAAGAGCTCGCCGAGCGCGAGCTAGCACTTGGCGGGGCGCTCAAGGAGGCAAAGGACGCTGCGGCAATTGCAGAGGCCGCCAAGAAAGAGCTGGAGGAGAAGGTGGTGCAGCTGGAGGCCAACATTGGGAAGAGCGGCGAGGAGCTTGCCGCACTCAAGCGTGAGCGTGAGAAGGATGCTGCCGCCCACGGTGAGCTGCAAGGTCTTCTCGCTGAGAGGGGCAAGGAGCTCAGCGCCGCCAAGGATTCCAAAGTAGACCTGGAGCTGAAGCTGGCCACGATGACGCAGACAGTGGAGGCCGCCAAGGAGCGGGAGAAGACCTTGTCGGAGAAGGTCAAGGCTGACGCGGCGCTGCTGGAGAGCATTGCAGTTACCCAGAACTCGTTCAGAGACACTGTGGAGCACTGGACCGAGGGTCTGGTGAACATTGCCGCAGTCATCAACGAGGAGCTGGCGCAACTGGGGATGGAGGACTTTGGGTATCCTTCCGACGAGAGTCTTCAACCCAGCGCCAAGCTCAGCCTGTTCTTCAAGGGCGTGGCGACGACACTCCAGCGGCTCCGGGAGAGGATCCCAAAGCAGCTGGCCGACGAGTCGCGCAAAATCTACGCCGGGGTTCTCCAGAAGGTGCTGATGAAGGTGGCCCTCCGCAATCCAGGCCTCTGCTTCACCAACGTCCTCAGGTCCTTGCCGCCTGACGCCGATCTGGATGCACTCAAGGCCCTTGTCGCACCCATTGTGGACAAGGTGAGCGAGATCAAGAGGGTCGAGGGCGGACGCGTAGACTAGGCCGTCCATTTCTTCTTTTCCCTTGCCGCTGCTAATCATGTTATGAAAACATTCTGTTAGAGCTGCGACAAGTTATCTTGTAATATAACTTTATTTTTGTTATCAATTGCTATGTTATTTCCTCTACTAGATTCCTTCCTTTGTATGTTTTTACCCTACGCTTCTAGGGAACTTGTCGGCGCAGGCACCCGAGCCGCGAGCGCTGAGTGCAGAACTTTAGCAGCCTGCTGGCGGCGCTGCTTCCGACAAGAAACCTTGTCGTGACTAGATGCAGCACACTTAAGCTGTTGAGCGGACTCGAAACAAAGTAAGGGCGCAACTAGCCATGAGTTGGTTCCTCCGCGCATAGGTTTTCCATACAAAGCAGGGTCGTTCGAGGAAGATAACTCAAAAATTTAAAAACTAATTGCTCAAACTTTGGCAACTTAGCTTTTCTGTCGTTTGCTTCCCGGCAAGGCAAGACTTCGCTTGAACGACGCCTGGTCCATACCACAATCTTCTCCTTCTCCCCCGGCAAACATGTGTGCGAGGGAACCTTCTTTTCCTTTGTTGAAAAAGAAGAAAGAAGAGAAAATAATGATATGGAGCCCTTCGGCTCGTTACTGCTCACCGGATGTAGGTGCTGCACAAAGTGTCAGATAACGCATGCGAGAAAGAAACTAGTGCATGAAATGGACAAGTTGTGCGGAGCACATGGGGTTTTATTTATGCCCGGGATCTGCGCCCGGCTTTGTACAAAGGATTATACGCAACAGCGGCAAGACTTGTACAAAAGGTGGTTGCCGGAACGGGGTTCCGGCAACCGCGCCCTACGGGAAAAACTTACGAAGATGTTCTATGTTCCAGGAGTTGCTCACCGGAATGCCATCTTCGGTCTCAAGGCGGACAGCGCCGGGCCTTGTGACTCGTCTCACCCGATAAGGGCCTTCCCACTTCGGCGTCAACTTGTTGGAATTCTTGGCGGACTGAACGCGCCGAAGAACAAGGTCGCCTTCCTCGAAGCTTCTGGCCTTAACTTCGCGGCTATGGTAGCGACGCAAAGCTTGCTGGTATCGAGAAGCTCGTACAGCAGCCTGAAGATGATCTTCCTCAAGGAACAGCGCGTCGTCTTGTCGCAGTTGTTCTTGCTCAAGCTCATCATAAGCGAGCACTCAAGGCGATCCGTATACGAGTTCCGTGGGGAGAACTGCCTCTGCTCCATAGACTAGAGCGAAAGGCGTCTGGCCAGTGGCTCGATTTGGCGTTGTTCTGATCGACCAAAGAACCACCGGCAGCTCCTCGATCCAGTTTCTTCCGCACTTGCGCAGCCTGTCGAAAGTTCTGGTCTTGAGCCCGCGCAGCACTTCAGCATTTGCCCTCTCTGCTTGACCGTTGCTTCTCGGATGAGCAACAGAAGCGAAGCAGACCTTGGCGCCAAGGTCTTGGACGTACTGCATGAAGGTGCGGCTCATGAATTGCGTGCCGTTGTCGGTGATGATCCTGTTAGGGATCCCGAAACGGCAAACAATTGACCTGAAGAACTTGACTGCTGACTGTGCTGTCACCTTCCTCACTGGCTGCACTTCCGGCCACTTTGTGAACTTGTCGATTGCGACGTACAAGTACTCAAAGCCCCCGACAGCTCGGGGGAAAGGGCCGAGGATATCGAGCCCCCAGACCAAAAATGGCCAGGATAAAGGGATCGTCTGGAGAGTTTGAGCTGGCTGGTGTATCTGTTTGGAGTGGAACTGGCACGCTTCACACTTGGTTACTTGTGCAGTTGCATCCTGGAGGGCTGTCGGCCAAAAGAAGCCTTGCCGGAAGGCTTTGCCGGCAAGTGCCCTTGCGCCTATGTGGTGGCCACATATGCCTCCATGTATCTCTGCCAACAGCTTTTGTCCATCTTCCCGCCAAATACACTTCAATTTCACACCGTTGAGTCTTCTTCTGTACAGTATGTTATCGACAAACTGGTACATACTTGACTGCCGGGCTACTCTTTTCGCTTCTTCTTGCTCTTCGGGAAGTTCTCTTGTCTGAAGGAAATGGACAATCTGCTGTGCCCATGCTGGAGCTTGTGGCTCGACAACAAGGACTAAAGGCACATCTGCTGCTGCGGGAACATCCGCTTCTACGGCAAGGACTTGCGGCCCTGCCGAAGCTTGATGTTCCCCGGCAAGCTTGCCGGAGCAAAACTTGTCGGGAGCGTCTGCTTCAACGGAACAAACCATAAGGTTTGCCGGAGCAGACTGCCCCTCAGCATTCTTGGTGTCGATCTTGGGGACTTTCTTGGCGGCGGCTTCGGGGAGCTCTGCCGGAAAGTAGTCGCCAGAAACCAACTTCCTCTTCTTGCTTTGTCCAGTTGAGGGTGTTACGGATGGTTGAGTCAACTTGAGCACAAAGATCCCTGGTTCCACAGGTAACTTTAGTGCGGCGCACTTTGACAGGCCATCAGCAATGTCATTCTGAGCTCTCGGGATATGTTCCATCTGTAGGCCGTCAAAGTGCTCTTCTAGCTTCCTCACTTCATCAACATATGCTTCCATCAATGGACTCTGGTAGTTCTTGTTCACTTGGCGGACGACAAGCTGTGAGTCACCCCTGACAATGAGCTTCTTGATCCCAAGGTCTGCTGCGATTCTGAGACCGGCAAGCAATCCTTCATACTCTGCAGTATTGTTGGTTGCTTGCTCCTTGGGAAAGTGCATCTGGACTACGTACTTGAGGTGCTCTCCGGTTGGTGCGACAAGCAGCATGCCCGCACCAGCGCCTTGCAGCGAGAAGGCACCATCAAAGTACATCAGCCACTCTCTGCTTGCCTCTTTGACGGGGATGCTCGTCTCTGGAATTTCTTCATCTGGGGTTGGCGTCCACTCTGCTATGAACTCTGCCAATGCTCTGCTTTGGATAGTTGAAGTGCTCTCAAACTTGAGGCCAAAGCTTGACAGTTCCAGCGCCCACTCGACAATCCTGCCTGTTGCTTCTGGATTTTGCAGTATCCTCTTCAGCGGAAAGCGAGTGACGACTGTGATTTCATGTGCTTGGAAGTAATGGCGCAGCTTTCTCGAGGCCATGAGGAGGCCGAAAAGCAACTTCTGCACACCAGAGTACCTTGATCTAGCCCCCTGCAGAAGGGAACTGACAAAGTAAACTGGACGCTGCACCATTCTCTTCTGCATCTTATCATGCTCCTGCGCAGATCCATCTTTGTCGGGACCAGAGCTTGTCGGCGAAGCCCCCTGCTTGTCGCTGGATGCATCTGCCGTGGTTGCTGGCTCATCATCTGCCTCTCTCTCCGCCACTAACGCCGCACTAACCACTTGATTGGTTGCCGCTATATACAGCAGCAACTTCTCTTGCGGCTTAGGTGCGACAAGTGTTGGAGTGGAGGACAGGTATCTCTTCAAGTCCTGCAACGCAGCCTCCGCCTGCGGAGTCCATTTCATTGGACCTGCCTTTTTCAAAATTTTGAAAAATGGAAGGGCGCGCTCAGCAGATCTAGAGATAAACCTGCTGAGAGCAGCCACGCAACCGGCAAGCCTTCGTACATCCTTGACGCGCTTTGGTGCTTTGATCTACTCAATGGCCTTAATCTTGTCAGGATTGGCTTCAATTCCCCGTTGAGACACGAAGAACCCGAGAAGCTTGCCGGAAGGGACTCCAAACACGCACTTCTCGGGGTTAAGCTTGAGGTTGATCTTGCGCAGATTCGCAAATGTCTCGTCTAAATCTTGAATCAGGGTCGCCCTGTTCTTGCTCTTGACCACTATGTCATCCATGTAAGCTTCCACATTTCTGTGCATTTGCGGCTCAAAAGCGTGGTGGACTACCCTTGCGAATGTTGAACCAGCATTCTTCAAACCGAAAGGCATCCGTACGAAGCAGTACGTGCCACACGGGGTGATAAATGCGGTTTTCTCTTCATCCTCTTCTGCCATGAAGATCTGATGGTATCAGGAGCGCCCGGAAGCTGGTCCCGAAGTGCCATCTGCTTCGACTACACCGCCAAGGGAGGGGTTCCCGGTAAGGGAGCGCTCTCCGGCAAGGGAGAACTCTCCGGCAAGGGACAGCACCGTCGATCCTGCGGTGACCGAGACCGCAACTGCAGATCTTGGCGCAGGTAATTCACTTGTCCAAAAACTTTCCCTTGGGTTCTTCTTCTTCTAATTTTCTTCTCTTGGATTTTTGATTGAGTTTTATCCCTTCTTCGTTCTTCAGACCCCTCTGCTACTGAGCCAATGGAGACAGAGGGCGCCGGCGAGGAAGGGGCCGGTGCTGATGAGACCGCCGGCGAGGAGGCCGCCAGGGCTGCCGCTGCAGAAGCCGGCGAGGGGTCGGGCGATCGCACTGACGACCCTGAGGCCGCAGGAGCGCCAGGTGCTGCGCCGACCGCCGATCCCTCTGCCGCTTCTGTGGAGCCGGGCTCCGAGGGGCCCCAGCCCGCCGCCTACTTGAAGGCCGGCGACAATATCTTCATCAAGCTACCCTGGGCGTCGAGCTCCAGGGCGCCGGTCGAGGGGGAAACTTTCGACGGGGAGGTGCTCGCCTCTGTTGGACTGTCGTTGGTCGACGCGCCCAGCAGCAGCAGCGGCGAGCCTGAGGAGGAGCAGCTACTGCGGAAGCTGCTGTCACTCTACCGCGCCCGGCAAGCCAAGCTAGCTTCCCGGGAAGCGCTTGTCGCGAAGGCGGGAGTTGACATGGAGAAGCGTGCGGAGGAGCTCCGGGGCCACAATCAAGAAGCTCTCCAGTCCCTGGCGCAGGAGCGGGAGCGACTCGACGAGGAGCGCACGGCCTTCCTTCTCGAGAAGGCCGAAGCTGAGGAGGAGCAAAGGCTGGCCGCCGAGAAGCAGTCCGCGCGGGAAGGTGAACTAGTGCAGCGGAAGGCCAACCTCGACAGCTACGAGGAAGAGCTCGCCGAGCGCGAGCTAGCACTTGGCGGGGCGCTCAAGGAGGCAAAGGACGCTGCGGCAATTGCAGAGGCCGCCAAGAAAGAGCTGGAGGAGAAGGTGGTGCAGCTGGAGGCCAACATTGGGAAGAGCGGCGAGGAGCTTGCCGCGCTCAAGCGTGAGCGTGAGAAGGATGCTGCCGCCCACGGTGAGCTGCAAGGTCTTCTCGCTGAGAGGGGCAAGGAGCTCAGCGCCGCCAAGGATTCCAAAGCAGACCTGGAGCTGAAGCTGGCCACGATGACGCAGACACTGGAGGCCCCCAAGGAGCGGGAAAAGACCTTGATGGAGAAGGTCAAGGCTGACGCGGCGCTGCTGGAGAGCATTGCAGTTACCCAGAACTCATTCAGAGACACTGTGGAGCACTGGACCGAGGGTCTGGTGAACATTGCCGCAGTCATCAACGAGGAGCTGGCGCAACTGGGGATGGAGGACTTTGGGTATCCTTCCGACGAGAGTCTTCAACCCAGCGCCAAGCTCAGCCTGTTCTTCAAGGGCGTGGCGACGGCACTCCAGCGGCTCCGGGAGAGGATCCCAAAGCAGCTGGCCGACGAGTCGCGCAAAATCTGCGCCGGGGTTCTCCAGAAGGTGCTGATGAAGGTGGCCTTCCGCAATCCAAGCCTCAGCTTCACCAACGTCCTCAGGTCCTTGCCGCCTGACGCTGATCTGGATGCACTCAAGGCCCTTGTCGCACCCATTGTGGACAAGGTGAGCGAGATCAAGAGGGTCGAGGGCGGACACATAGACTAGGCCGTCCATTTCTTCTTTTCCCTTGCCGCTGCTAATCATGTTATGAAAACATTCTGTTAGAGCTGCGACAAGTTATCTTGTAATATAACTTTATTTTTGTTATCAATTGCTATGTTATTTCCTCTACTAGATTCCTTCCTTTGTATGTTTTTACCCTACGCTTCTAGGGAACTTGTCGGCGCAGGCACCCGAGCCGCGAGCGCTGAGTGCGGAACTTCAGCAGCCTGCTGGCGGCGCTGCTTCCGACAAGAAACCTTGTCGCGACTAGGTGCAGCACACTTAAGCTGTTGAGCGGACTCGAAACAAAGTAAGGGCGCAACTAGCCACGAGTTGGTTCCTCCGCATAGGTTTTCCATACAAAGCAGGGTCGTTCGAGGAAGATAACTCAAAAATTTAAAAACTGATTGCTCAAACTTTGGCAACTTAGCTTTTCTGTCGTTTGCTTCCCGGCAAGGCAAGATTTCGCTTGAACGACGCCTGGTCCATACCACAATCTTCTCCTTCTCCCCCGGCAAACATGTGTGCGAGGGAACCTTCTTTTCCTTTGTTGAAAAAGAAGAAAGAAGAGAAAATAATGATATGGAGCCCTTCGGCTCGTTACTGCTCACCGAATGTAGGTGCTGCACAAAGTGTCAGATAACGCATGCGAGAAAGAAACTAGTGCATGAAATGGACAAGTTGTGTGGAGCACATGGGGTTTTATTTATGCCCGGGATCTGCGCCCGGCTTTGTACAAAGGATTATACGCAACAGCGGCAAGACTTGTACAAAAGGTGGTTGCCGGAACGGGGTTCCGGCAACCGCGCCCTACGGGAAAAACTTACGAAGATGTTCTATGTTCCAGGAGTTGCTCACCGGAATGCCATCTTCGGTCTCAAGGCGGACAGCGCCGGGCCTTGTGACTCGTCTCACCCGATAAGGGCCTTCCCACTTCGGCGTCAACTTGTTGGAATTCTTGGCGGACTGAACGCGCCGAAGAACAAGGTCGCCTTCCTCGAAGCTTCTGGCCTTAACTTCGCGGCTATGGTAGCGGCGCAAAGCTTGCTGGTATCGAGCAGCTCGTACAGCAGCCTGAAGACGATCTTCCTCAAGGAACAGCGCGTCGTCTTGTCGCAGCTGTTCTTGCTCAAGCTCATCATAAGCGAGCACTCGAGGCGATTCGTATACGAGTTCCGTGTGGAGAACTGCCTCTGCTCCATAGACTAGAGCGAAAGGCGTCTGGCCAGTGGCTCGATTTGGCGTCGTTCTGATCGACCAAAGAACCACCGGCAGCTCCTCGATCCAGTTTCTTCCGCACTTGCGCAGCCTGTCGAAAGTTCTGGTCTTGAGCCCGCGCAGCACTTCAGCATTTGCCCTCTCTGCTTGACCGTTGCTTCTCGGATGAGCAACAGAAGCGAAGCAGACCTTGGCGCCAAGGTCTTGGAGATACTGCATGAAGGTGCGGCTCATGAATTGCGTGCCATTGTCGGTGATGATCCTGTTAGGGATCCCGAAACGGCAAACAATTGACCTGAAGAACTTGACTGCTGACTGTGCTGTCACCTTCCTCACTGGCTGCACTTCCGGCCACTTTGTGAACTTGTCAATTGTGACGTACAAGTACTCAAAGCCCCCGACAGCTCGGGGGAAAGGGCCGAGGATATCGAGCCCCCAGACCGAAAATGGCCAGGATAAAGGGATCGTCTGGAGAGTTTGAGCTGGCTGGTGTATCTGTTTGGAGTGGAACTGGCACGCTTCACACTTGGTTACTTGTGCAATTGCATCCTGGAGGGCTGTCGGCCAAAAGAAGCCTTGCTGGAAGGCTTTGCCGGCAAGTGCCCTTGCGCCTATGTGGTGGCCACATATGCCTCCATGTATCTCTGCCAACAGCTTTTGTCCATCTTCCCGCCAAATACACTTCAATTTCACACCGTTGAGTCTTCTTCTGTACAGTATGTTATCGACAAACTGGTACATACTTGACTGCCGGGCTACTCTTTTCACTTCTTCTTGCTCTTCGGGAAGTTCTCCTGTCTGAAGGAAATGGACAATCTGCTGTGCCCATGCTGGAGCTTGTGGCTCGACAACAAGGACTAAAGGCACATCTGCTGCTGCGGGAACATCCGCTTCTACGGCAAGGACTTGCGGCCCTGCCGGAGCTTGATGTTCCCTGGCAAGCTTGCTGGAGCAAAACTTGTCGGGAGCGTCTGCTTCAACGGAACAAACCATAAGGTTTGCCGGAGCAGACTGCCCCTCAGCATTCTTGGTGTTGATCTTGGGGACTTTCTTGGCGGCGGCTTCGGGGAGCTCTGCCGGAAAGTAGTCGCCAGAAACCAACTTCCTCTTCTTGCTTTGTCCAGTTGAGGGTGTTACGGATGGTTGAGTCAACTTGAGCACAAAGATCCCTGGTTCCACAGGTAACTTTAGTGCGGCGCACTTTGACAGGCCATCAGCAATGTCATTCTGAGCTCTCGGGATATGTTCCATCTGTAGGCCGTCAAAGTGCTCTTCTAGCTTCCTCACTTCATCAACATATGCTTCCATCAATGGACTCTGGTAGTTCTTGTTCACTTGGCGGACGACAAGCTGTGAGTCACCCCTATCAATGAGCTTCTTGATCCCAAGGTCTGCTGCGATTCTGAGACCGGCAAGCAATCCTTCATACTCTGCAGTATTGTTGGTTGCTTGCTCCTTGGGAAAGTGCATCTGGACTACGTACTTGAGGTGCTCTCCGGTCGGTGCGACAGGCAGCACGCCCGCACCAGCGCCTTGCAGCGAGAAGGCACCATCAAAGTACATCAGCCACTCTCTGCTTGCCTCTTTGACGGGGATGCTCGTCTCTGGAATTTCTTCATCTGGGGTTGGCGTCCACTCTGCTATGAACTCTGCCAATGCTCTGCTTTGGATAGTTGAAGTGCTCTCAAACTTGAGGCCAAAGCTTGACAGTTCCAGTGCCCACTCGACAATCCTGCCTGTTGCTTCTGGATTTTGCAGTATCCTCTTCAGCGGAAAGCGAGTGACGACTGTGATTTCATGTGCTTGGAAGTAATGGCGCAGCTTTCTCGAGGCCATGAGGAGGCCGAAAAGCAACTTCTGCACACCAGAGTACCTTGATCTAGCCCCCTGTAGAAGGGAACTGACAAAGTAAACTGGACGCTGCACCATTCTCTTCTGCATCTTATCATGCTCCTGCGCAGATCCATCTTTGTCGGGACCAGAGCTTGTCGGCGAAGCCCCCTGCTTGTCGCTGGATGCATCTGCCGTGGTTGCTGGCTCATCATCTGCCTCTCTGTCCGCCACTAACGCAGCACTAACCACTTGATTGGTTGCTGCTATATACAGCAGCAACTTCTCTTGCGGCTTAGGTGCGACAAGTGTTGGAGTGGAGGACAGGTATCTCTTCAAGTCCTGCAGCGCAGCCTCTGCCTGCGGAGTCCATTTCATTGGACCTGCCTTTTTCAAAATTTTGAAAAATGGCAGGGCGCGCTTAGCAGATCTAGAGATAAAACTGCTGAGAGCAGCCACGCAACCGGCAAGCCTTCGTACATCCTTGACGCGCTTTGGTGCTTCGATCTACTCAATGGCCTTAATCTTGTTGGGATTGGCTTCAATTCCCCGCTGAGACACGAAGAACCCGAGAAGCTTGCCGGAAGGGACTCCAAACACGCACTTCTCGGGGTTAAGCTTGAGGTTGATCTTGCACAGATTCGCAAATGTCTCGTCTAAATCTTGAATCAGGGTCGCCCTGTTCTTGCTCTTGACCACTATGTCATCCATGTAAATCTTGAATGGTGCACTTCTCGGGCTTTCTGTGCATTTGCGGCTCAAAAGCGTGGTGGACTACCCTTGCGAATGTTGAACGAGCATTCTTCAAACCGAAAGGCATCCGTATGAAGCAGTACGTGCCACACGGGGTGATAAATGCGGTTTTCTCTTCATCCTCTTCTGCCATGAAGATATGATGGTATCCTGAGTATGCATCAAGAAATGAAAGCAAATCACATCCGGCTGTGGAGTCAACAATTTGGTCAATGTGCGGCAAGGGAAATGGGTCTTTGGGACAAGCTTTATTAACATCAGTGAAGTCAATACAAAGTCTCCATTTCCCGTTAGC
This sequence comes from Triticum aestivum, assembly GCF_018294505.1. Taxonomy (NCBI): domain Eukaryota; kingdom Viridiplantae; phylum Streptophyta; class Magnoliopsida; order Poales; family Poaceae; genus Triticum; species Triticum aestivum. Next base: position 397,321,949 of record NC_057803.1, on the reverse strand, counting down.
CTTGCGCACAACAACAGGATTGGCCAACCACATGGGATGGAGCACTCCTCTGACAAGGCCTGCTGCTTCCAACTTCTTGATTTCTTCTGCGATGAATTCTTGGCGCTCCACTGCCTGCTTCCTGACTCTCTGCTTGACGGGCCGCGCATGAGGACAAATGGCAAGGTGGTGCTCAATTACTTTCTTGGGAACACCGGGGATATCAGACGGTTGCCATGCAAACATGTCTACATTCGCCCGCAGGAAAGCAACGAGCGCGCTTTCCTATTTGGGGTCAAGAGTGGCGCTGATGGTGAAGGTACCACCAGCGCCATCCTCCTTGGCGGACACCTTCTTGGTCTCAGGTGGGGCTGCCATTGCCTTCTTACACTTGCCGATGGAGCTCGATGGTGCGTCCTCGATGGTAGCGCAGCACTCCGAAGAGGTGCGCTTGCCGGAGTGGGCATCAGAGCTCTTGCCGGACTTGGTCTTCTTCTTCCCCCCAGGAGCTTCAGCGGCAAGTGTCTTGCGTTCTGCTGCAGCTACTGCTTCCCGGTAGATCTTGTCGGCACAGATAAGAGCATCCTTCTTGTCGCCAGGGATAGAGATGACACTTATCGGGCCTGGCATTTTCAGTACGTTGTACGCATAGTGAGAGGCTACCATGAACTTGGCGAGTGCCGGACGGCCAAGGATTCCATTGTAAGGTAATGGAAAGTCAGCAACATCAAATGTGACCCTCTCAGTCCTGAAGTTCAGTTCGCTGCCAAATGTTACCGGCAACGTGATCTTTCCCTTCGGCTTGCTCCTTCCCGGGTTGATTCCTTGAAATGTACCGGTCTCTTCGAGCTCGCTGTCGGGGATCTGGAGTTTCTGGAGCACCACGGAGGAGATCAGGTTCAAGCCGGCCCCGCCGTCAACTAGCATCTTAGTGACCTTGAGGTTGCGGATTGTTGGTGAAACCAACATCGGCAAGCACCCGACCGCAGTTATGCGATCCGGGTGGTCCTCAATATCAAAGATGATAGGCGTGCCGGACCATTTCAGAGGCTTGCGTGACTCGACGGGTGGTTCTGCTGCATTAACTTCCCGCACCCACTACTTGAGCTGACGGTGCGAGGTATGCAGAGAAGCACCACCGTCAACGCACAAGACCTCTATGGCTTTCTGGAACTCCTACTCATCAGTCTCCTCGTCATCCATGTCTTCATCGTCATTGTCATCTTCATCCTTGTCGCGGCCGCGGGGAGGTCTGTCTCCTTGCCGCTGCTTGGCCTTGCCGTGGCGTCCTCCTCGGCCGGTACATTTCTTGCCGGATCCCCCAGCACCTTCCTGGGCCTTCTCCTTGTCGCGCCGCTCATATTCAGCTTTCTGTTGCTCAACAAGCTGCTCAACTTTCTTATAGTTCTGGAGATCATGGCCCTTGGTGCGGTGGATCTTGCAATACTGCTTGTTGGTGCCGTCCTGCTTGTCGGCGACTGCCACCTCCGCGGCAACCTCCTTGCCGGAGTCACCAGCTTTGGCTTCCTTGGTGCCACCACCGTTGCCGGACTGCTCAACAACTAGCACCTCTTTGCCTTTCCTCCTTCTGCTGTTCCGCCGCCGGTTTTTCCTTGACGGGGCAGCATCTTCACTGTCAGATCCTCCCGCTCCTACATTTTCTCCGGGGAGTCTCCTCCCTTCCTCAGCGCGTGCACACTTGTCGGCCAGTGCATATAACTCACTGACGTCCCTGATCTTGCACATCACCATTTCCTCCCGCATCCTGCGGTTCCACACGTTCTGATGGAACGCGCTGATCACCACGGCAGGGTGGACGTCTGGAATGTTGTGCTGCACACTGCTGAATCTCTGAATGTACTTGCGCAGGGGCTCTCCTTCCTTCTAGGCGAGCAGATGAAGATCACTCTCCTGGCCATGAGGCTTGTGTCCGCCTGTGAAGGCGCCGACGAATTGATGGCACAGATCAGCCCAAGAGGATATTGAGTTGTCCGGCAAGTGCATAAGCCAAGATCTGACGTTGGGCTTGAGCACCAGCGGGAAGTAGTTGGCAAGGATCTTGTCATCCCGTCCCCCGGCAGCCTGCACCGCGATGGTGTAGATGCTGAGGAACTCTGACGGATGCGTCTTGCCATCGTACTTCTCCGGTACGTCTGGCTTGAAGTTCTTCGTGCTGGGTCATTGGACTTGCCGCAGCTCACGAGTGAACGCAGGGCAACCTACCGCGTATGGCAGATCGCCTGGTTCCCCTGGCGCATGCATGTCAACAGAGGGCCCAGCGCGCTTGTCGGATTGACGTCGCGCTTCTCTTCGGCGCTCGATGCGAGTTCGAGCGTCTTCTTGTTGTCGATCATGAAGAACTTGGCGCTGATCGCGACGAGCTCGTGGATCCGAAGATGCGGTGGAGTCGCTATCGAGGTGGATCCCGCGAGTCGGCGATCTTGGCCTTCGGGGTGGTGATTGCATGGTAGTTGCACCTCCACCCGTTTCGTCGCCACCGGCTCGCGCCCGGCAACCTTGCCGCAGCGGCGACGCGCTCGGCCGCCGTGGAGTGTCGCCGTTGGCGTAGCCGATGAGACTCTGAATGGTGGCCCTCCATTCATCGATCTTGTCCGACGTCGGAGGGTAATCTAGGAGAAGTTGAGCTCGCGCCAAAGCTTCTGCTGGAGTGGTGGGTGGCAGGGGCGGACGGCGCGAGGAGCGGGACGTGCTCGAACTTCTAACTATGTTAGAAGGAGCAGTATCCCGTCCAGGCGACCGTGCCCCGCTCGTGCCAACATGCTGGCGTGCATGCTGGTCTTGAGCGCCCCGAGATCCACCAGCTTGGTCTTGGCCTATCACGCGTATGGCACTGCGTGTGCCATGACGCTGTTGATCTTGCGCCTCCTGAGAGTGGCGCGGAACATGTACAGTCGCCGAGGTTTGTGCAGCCTTGTTCTAGGACATGGCGGCATCATGAGCTTCCTCGTCGACGTCCATTCTTCCGCCGGCGTCCATTCCACCACCCATTTGCTCCAACGGTGGCGGAAGTGACGTGGACGGAGCGGTTGACGCCGAAGTCTTCTTCTTTGGTGGCATGTTGATGAAGGGAATGAAGATCTAGCTTGTGTGAACGCCGGATCAGGTTCACACAATCTCGGCGCCCTGTCAGGACCCCGACTCGATGTCACATCGATCTAGCTGGTAACACCTCATATCACTTTGCGGCCTCACGCACGGTATCCCCACGGGTGTCGTCTTACCTTTTCCCGGGACCGTTTGCGCCTTTTGGCTCACATATATGATAGTGTCGCTAGCATCCATATGATAAAGAGCCCGGGCTGACATGACTAGTCGTAAACCCAAAGTGGCACAGACTTACAGGGACAGGCATCCATGACCCAGCTTCGAACGTGTCGGTCATCAGCAAGTGGGTCCGGGCTGTAGCACTGGGCTAGCAGGACTCCGGTAAACCGGGCTGTAGCGGGCTAACAGGACTCCGGTACTCAAAGCGTGACATTTCCCCGAAGGGACAGACACAGGAACGAAGAAGGACACATGCCGGCCAGCCTAAGTGTTCCAGAGCAGTAGCAAGCTACCATGGCTCAGCGGTAACACTAGGAGACATTTCCCGGTAAGAGAGGCTACTAAAGATAAACAACTAGATGGTCAGATCCCACACATACCAAGCATTTCAATCATACACACAATATGCTCGATATGTGCAAATACAACGAAGCATCACAACATGACTCTATGACACAGGTACTTTATTTAAGGCTCAGGGAGCCATACATAACATACACAAAGGTACGGGTCTCACGACCCAACATACAAGTCATACAGTCATACAAGCCAACAGCGGAAGTACTTTGTCTGGGTACAGACAACTAGTAAAATAAAAGAGGCTTGGAAGCCTAACTATACTACGTGGTCCATCACAAGCTCAGGGTCACCACCTGGGTCTTTAGCCTACTCGTTGATGTCAACGTCTACATAGAACCCATCAGAAGGGGTTGCAGTGTCTTCTGTAAAAATGTAGATTATAGCAACATGAGTACAAAGGTACTCAGCAAGACTTACATCAGATCCTACATACATGCATAGTATCAAGAAGGGTTGGTGGAGTTATTGCAGCAAGCCAGCTTTGACTCTTGGCTAGACTATCCTATGATACTCCAACTTGAAATGTTTTGCGCACACGAGTCCACTATTCACCACTTCAATACACTACCGAGGATCCACCTCCGTCTTCCTATGGAAGAGCCATCCTCGGCACTCACACTTATCTTGAGGCTTTTATCAGTTTCCATTTACTTGTCTATGAACTGTATAGGCAACCAAGTAGTCCTTTACCGCGGACGCGGCTATTCGAATAGATCATGTTAGCCCTGCAGGGGGTACTTCTTCATACACGCTCTCACCACTTACCGTCGTTTACACGACATGTACTCGGCAACCTTCAAGCGGAAGCCCAACGTGGGTGTCGGCCACGACCTACCTAATCACCTAAGCCTCCAGTCCAGGTTTATCGCCTATTCAGGTTCCATCCGCAGGGAGTCCGGCCGAGGTTTCCCATACGGCCCCGAACGATGTGAACAGGGTCCCCGAGATACCTAACGGGTATTCGGTACACCGTGCCACGTACCTACCGCATCACAGCCCACCCCTACGGTCAGCGCTGTCCACGGCCTCCAGTAGGCTACAAACACCAGAAACTACTTGCAACTCCTGGACGGAGAACTAGGGTGAATAAGAAGCCGAGAGGGTCCATTGGTTTCGGGCCCAATGCATGGTAGTAGCTGATTCTTAAATCACACATACAGATCTCAGTGCTTAAGGTCGGCTTCAATGAAACAACCCACCATGTACTCCTACATGGCCTCTCATCGATACCTTTACCAAATCGTGTTCACCACACCACTCTCATTACCGACATAATCATTTCACTCTAGCCCATCACCCAGATGAACCAGACCTGACATGACTCTAAGGATAGCAGGCATAGCAAGGTAGGAACAACACATACATATGGCTCAATCAACTCCTACACATGCTAGTGGGTTTCATCTAGTTACTGTGGCAATGACAGGTCATGCAGAGGAAATGGGTTCAACTACCGTAGCACACAGCAGTTTGAAACGCGTTGTCTTAATGCAGTAAAAGAGAGCAGGAGCGAGAACATGGGATTGTATCGATATGATCAAATGGGTGGTTGCTTGCCTGATGGTTCGATGCACGGATACGGTTCTTCGTTAGGGTAATCACGGTACTCCTCGGGAACAGAACCTGTCGCAAAGGACATCGATATACAAGCATCACCAAACAATGTGCAACAATATGATGCATGCATGAAACATTGCAATATGAGTGTGTTGGGCTAATGCAACTAAAGCCAGAAGTGTTTGAACAAATTTGAATCAAAGATTCAAATTCCAAATTCAAATATGGCCTTTTAAAGTGCCTTTTCTTGTTCTGCTTAAAACATCAAGTTAACTTGTTTGATCATGCATGAAAGTAGTACAGATGGATAGATTGAATTTTTCTGATCATTTTTCATATATAATTTGTCCAATTTGGAGTTACAGAATAAAAGTTATGAATTTTTGAAGTTTAATTAATATTCTGGAATTTCCTGATTTAAATTAAATCCAGAAATTCAATTACTGCGTCAGCCTGACGTCACAGTGGCATCAGCAGGTCAACAGGGCTGGCTCGGGTCAAACCTGACGTGTGGGGTCCACACGTCAGTGACACAGGGGCTAATCCCGCGTTGACCCGGGCTGGTTAGCTTTGACTAAGCCCTGGGGCCCACTTGTCAGCGTCAGTAGGTGGGGGGGTTAGTGACTAATTAACTAGGCCACGTCAGCCCGCCGGAGTTCTGGCCGGCGGCGACCATTAGCGCGGCGGCGAGAGTGGTTTTGGTCGTTTCGGCCACCAAATGGACCGCGGAGGCCACCGAGGTGGAGCTGAGGACAACCCGCATCTCTTGGCGGAGCCCGTTGGGGTCGGGGTGGCCGGAGTCGACGGCGGCGAGCTCGGCTGCGGCGGCCGGAGTTCGGGTGCGGTCGGGATTAGTGTTGCAGGGGGTTTGGGGAGGCGTTGGTGCGTTCTACGTGCTCCTGGTGATGTGTGGAGCACGATGGTGTGCTCGGTTGGGCGCTACGGCGACCGTGGCCACGACGGCGACATCGCCGGCGGTGTGGAGCTCTCGCTCGAGGTGGAGCTAGGGCCTAGGGGTCGGGAGAGACCAGGGAAGAAGGGGGAAACGCTCCGGGGGCTCACCGCGGTTGCAGTGGGCGTCGAAGCGGGCTCGGGGACGCGCCGGAGACGACGAATTTGACGGCGACGGTGGTCGGAGTCCGAAGAGGGGAACGGCGACGTGGCGGCGATGCAGGGCTTCCGGGGACCCGTGGAGCGGTGGGGAGGAAGAGGGAGTCGAGGCGGAGCTCCTGAGCTGGTCGGGGGAGCGAGGGGTGGTCGGAGACGACAGTTACGGCGAACGGCGGCGACGGTGGTGTTCGGTCGGCGGGAGAGAGAGCGAGGGAGAGCCGGGGGAGAGTGAATGGGGTGTCGGCGAGGTCGGGGCGACGACCAGAAGACGATCCACGCGGCGCAACGGCGACCAGGGCGATGCAGAGAGGCTGGGTGGTGCGTGGCGAGCTCGGGCGCGCCATGCTCACCTCCCTGCCTGCTCTGGCAAGGGGAAGCAGCTGGCTGGCACGGGCCAGCACAGTGCTGGGCCGGCTGGGCTGGGCAGGTAGGTCCAGGTAAGTCTACTCCTTTTATTTATTTTTCTGTTTTCTGTTTTATTTAATATACTTGCAACTTTGTTGAATTAAATAAAATACCTAGGCAACTCCAAAAATCACCAAACTACTCCTGGTCCATAGTTGGATTATTTCCAACATGAAACATTTTAGTTTGGAGATATTTGAGCATTTAAATATTTTATATTATTTTAAATGCCCAAATTCAAATATCTATGATTTAATTCAAAAACCCTAGGATGGCCTAGAAAAATGTGCACCACTTTTGGCAGAGGTTCTGAACCAAGGCAAAAATGATGGGCATTTTAGAGGGGCATTTCAGGTTCATTGAAAAATTATTTTAGTAACCCTAGTTGGTTTCAGAGGGGACTGGGGGTTCTGTCATCCCCATTTCAAGTTTCTGATGAAAGAGTAAACATGATGCAACACTCTAATGCATGACTAGCTAGGGTGTGACAACTCACCCCCACTCAAAAGAATCTCGTCCCGAGATTTGGGTTCCTCCGAGAAGAAGGCGGGATATTCAAGTCGAAGACGATCCTCCCTTTCCCAAGTTGCTTCATCTTCAGAATGGTGCGACCATTGAACTTTGAGAAACTTGATATTATGACGTCGGGTGGTACGCTCGGCCTGATCGAGGATACGAATGGGGTACTCTCGATATGTAAGATCATCTTGGAGATCAAGCGTTTCGTGGTCCACTTCACGGATAGGATCCGAGAAGCAACGCCTGAGTTGAGAGACGTGGAAGACATCGTGAATTCTGGAGAGGTGCGGAGGTAGTTCCAACTGGTAGGCAACTTCTCCTCGTTTGGCGAGAATGCGAAAGGGTCCAATGTAACGAGGAGCCAATTTGCCTTTGATACCGAAGCGATGGGTTCCCTTCAGAGGGGTGACCCGAAGATAAGCCTTCTCGTCAACCTCGAAAGTCATAGCCTTATGTTTTCGGTCATATTGACTCTTTTGACGGGATTGGGCTGTTTTCAACTTTTCACGAACGATACGAACTTGTTCTTCTGCTTCCTGAATCATATCCGGGCCAAAGAATTGTCTTTCCCCGGTCTCTGACCAGTTAAGGGGTGTTCGACATCGTCGTCCATAGAGAACTTCAAAAGGGGCTTTACCCAAGCTAGATTGATAGCTGTTGTTATAAGCGAATTCGGCAAATGGAAGGCACTTCTCCCAGTCCATTCCGAACGAGATAACAGAGGCTCGAAGCATGTCTTCTAGAATTTGGTTGACGCGTTCCACTTGACCACTCGACTGAGGGTGGTAAGCGGTGCTAAAGGAGAGACGAGTTCCCATAGCATTTTGGAAACTTTCCCAAAATCGAGAGGTGAAAAGACTTCCTCGATCCGAATTGATTTCCAAAGGAACACCATGGAGGGACACTATTCGGGAGATATACAAGTCTGCCAGCTGACTAGCGGTTATACTCTCACGAACAGGTAAGAAATGAGCTACTTTGGAAAGACGATCGACCACGACGAAAATAGCATTATTCCCTCTTTTGGTCCTGGGAAAACCGGTAATGAAATCCATACCAATTTTATCCCATTTCCATTCAGGAATAGCTAATGGTTGAAGGGTGCCAGCAGGCCGTTGATGCTCTGCTTTTACACGACGGCAGACGTCGCAATTGGCAATATACTGAGCAATTTCTCTCTTCATCCTAGTCCACCAGAACCTCTGGCGTAGGTCCTGATACATTTTTGTGCTACCGGGATGAATGGTGAGAGGAGATTCATGAGCTTCCTTAAGGATCAATCGCCTCAGGTTGCGCACCTTGGGAACCACTAGTCGATCCCCGAAGTATACGACTCCTTGATCATTAACGGACAAGCAATTCGCAATTCCTTTCTGAATGTTCCTCTTGATGCGGGAGATTCCCGGATCTACCTTCTGTGCTTTGATAATTTGATCCGTAAGGGTAGGTTTTGCCACCAAGGTGGAGAGAAAACCTTGAGGTACAATGTGAAGGTTAAGCTTCCGAAATTCCTCATGGAGAAGCGGTTGACTTTGTTGTAACATCAGGTTGTTACAATAAGATTTACGACTTAGTGCATCAGCCATGACGTTGGCTTTCCCTGGGGTGTAGGTTATTCCTAAGTCGAAGTCTGTGATCAATTCAACCCAACGTCTTTGCCTGAGATTCAGATCCGGTTGGGTGAAGATGTACTTCAGACTTTGGTGATCAGTGAATATTTCGCAACGATTACCGAGGAGGTAATGTCGCCAGGTCTTAAGTGCATAGACTACGGCTGCAAGTTCTAAATCATGAGTAGGATAATTCTCCTCATGTGGGTGCAATTGCCGTGAAGCGTAAGCAATTACGTGTCGATCTTGCATGAGAATGCAACCTAGTCCTTGTCGCGAGGCGTCGCAGTAGATAACAAAGTTCTTGGAGAAGTCTGGCGGTACCAGCACGGGAGCAGAAGTCAGGCGTCTTTTCAGTTCCTGAAAGCTGTGCTCACATTGTGGAGTCCATTCGAACTTCTTATCTTTCTTGAGGAGTTCGGTTAGAGGTTTGGCAACTTTGGAGAAGTTCTCGACAAAGCGACGACAATAGCTCGCTAAGCCCAGAAAACTCCGAACTTGCTTGACCGATTCAGGTGGAGTCCAATCAAGGACGGCTTGAACTCGCTCAGGGTTAACAGCAATACCTTTACCAGATATTACATGACCCAGATAGGTCACTTCTGACAACCAGAATTCACATTTAGAAAATTTGGCATAAAGGCGATGCTCTCGAAGTTTCTTCAACACTAGCCTTAGATGTTCGGCATGTTCTTCCTCGTTCTTGGAGTAGATGAGTATATCATCGAGATAAACTACGACGAATTTATCCAAATACTCCATGAAGATTGAGTTCATTAACCGAGAAAAAGTGGCTGGAGCGTTGGTTAAACCGAAGGACATGACGGTGTACTCGTATTGGCCATAACGAGTAACAAAGGCCGTTTTAGGAATGTCCCCGTTTCTGATTTTGATTTGATGGTAGCCCAACCTCAAATCCATCTTGGAGAAGACTGAGGATCCAGCGAGCTGATCATACAGATCGTTGATCCTGGGAAGCGGGTATTTGTTTTTGATTGTGACCAAATTGACAGGTCGGTAATCTACAACCATCCGGTCCGTACCATCCTTCTTCTTGACGAATAGAACGGGGCAAGCCCACGGAGATGAACTAGGTCGGATGAAACCCTTTTTCAAGGATTCATCGAGTTGTTTCTTAAGCTCGGCTAGTTCTAGGGGTGCCATCTTATAAGGTCTTCTAGCAATCGGAACGGTTCCTAGAATGAGGTCTATTACGAACTCAACATCCCTGTCAGGTGGAACACCTGGCAATTCCTCTGGAAAGACATCCGGGAAGTCACGGACTACCGGGACGTCCTCAAGGTCTGGCAAAGGGTTGGCATTAAGAGAATATAATTGTCGCTTGGCTATTCGAGTCAAAACATTGACTATCTTGCCCGAAGGGTGGGTGAGTTGAACAGTCCTAGAGAAACAATCAATTTTGGCTTGATGAGCTGACATCCAGTCCATACCCAAAATGATATTAATATCTAAAGATTTAAGGGCTATCAAAGATGCGAGAAAAACAAGTCTGTCGACTTGGATTTCATTTCCATGGCTTACTCTAGAAGTTTGCCATTTGGATCCCGGAGTTTGAATTACCATAGAGGATGGCAAGTCACAGAATGCAACGTTATGCAAACGAGCATAATTTTCAGATATAAAAGAATGAGAGGCTCCTGTATCGAAAAGGACAGATGCCGGGTGGCAATTAACAAGAAGCGTACCGAGAACGACGTTGGGATCTTCTTGAGCTTCTTTGGCAGAGATACAATTGACCTGGCCACGTGAAGCAGTGACCGGTTTAGCGTGGAATACTTTCCCTGTCGGCTTGCCACGGCCAACAGCTTTAGCAGATTGATTGGGGTTGGTCTGGGGACACTCACGCATATAATGACCAGATTCCCCACACTTGAAACAAGTCACGGAACTGGTACGTGGAGGAGCATTATTGGTTGGACCCCCATAGGGCTTGGCCGGTACAGACTGTTGAGCGGGGCGAGGCGCCTGGAAAGATGGCCTCGGTGTGAACCTGGGTGGCAGGGCGGTGTTGGGTACCCACACGCGGCGCTTCTGAGGACCAGCACCGGATGAGGAACCCGTGTCACGTCCATGCTTGCGTGTTGCGTCATAGTCAGTCTGACCAGTTTCAGCACTGATGGCTTTGTTGACAAGTTTTGAAAAAGATGTGCACTCATGCAGGCGGAGGTCGCGGCGAAGCTCAGGACTAAGGCCCTTACGGAACCTTGCTTGCTTCTTGGCGTCAGTAGACACTTCCTCAGTTGCATACCGGGCGAGATTACCGAACTCTCTGCTATAGACATCCACAGAAAGTCGGCCTTGGGTGAAACTGCAAAATTCTTCACGTTTACGGTCCATGAGACCCTCCGGAATGTGATGTTCACGGAAAGCCTCACTGAACTCAGCCCAAGTTGTGACATGGCCTGCTGGGCGCATAGCTCCATAATTCTCCCACCATAGACTGGCGGGGCCTTCAAGATGATATGCGGCAAAGGTGACCTTGTCAGCCTCCGCTACCAGCGCGGAACGCAGCTTGTGAGAGATACTGCGAAGCCAGTCATCAGCGTCGAGAGGCTCGACGGAGTGGTGGAACGTGGGTGGATGCAATTTGATAAAATCACTGAGTGACACCACGTTAGCCCTCTGATGGTGTGTTGTATTCTGTTCAATACGCTCCAACAAACGGTTTGTCTCCCGCTTGTTTCTCTCAGCTTCCATCATCACCTCGGCTAGTGAAGGAGGATGAGGCAGATTTTCATTCCTGGCTTCACTGCCTTCGGCCTGCTCTTGGGAAGCAGGGTTGGCGCGCGTGTTGACCATCCTAGGTAAACAAGACAATGATTTAGTCAGAATGATGAAATTCCGACATGGGATACATAATGTAAGAAATAACTCGGAATGCAAGATGATCATCCGTATGACATGGTAGATACAGAAACCGCTTCTTTATTCCATCGTCATACACACCATACAAGGTTTAGTACAAGACCAAACAAAGTACTATTACGGTGAGAAAAGGATTACATCTCATCGGAGGCATTCCAAGTTCCTATACATTATTTTTCTACACCTCCGGAAAGAGTACAAACTAGGTCATAACCCACGAGTCACGCGGGACGATAGACGACACAGCTAGTGCGAACTAGTGGTACTACCACTAACTCAGACCGATCCATAGTAGTCCTCGTAGAAGTCACCTCCATAGCCTGGAAGCTCAACATGTTCATCCGGAAACAGACGATCTCGCGGAGCTTGTGGACCATAGGGGCTAGGATGAGGCCTTGGACCAGCAAACGGTGGCCTGCGGGGACCGCGAGGTGGGGTGATGCCTCCTACATCACGCCAAACCATCACGTCTGGCAGAGCAGATCTCACAGGATAGAGATCGCGCATATCTGAATATCCAACTTGCACCGCCGGTGCGAACCGAGTCAAAGTGGCCCAGTGGTCAGCACGGGTATTGAAGAGCTCTAACCTTAAGGCCCGATTTTCACGGTCCTTATCCTCGAGCATCTCAGCAGTGGTGCGAGTCCGTGAATCCTCCTGAGTGGAGTCAGCATAGATAGCCTGGAGATATCCTTGTGCTCCCGGAAGTGATCCTGGCATATACCGGAAGTCAGAGTCCCGAAATAGACCAGATCTGACTCGCATAATGGTCATCATAGAGTAGGCGGCATCCTGCACAGCCATCTCGATAGTAACCCCGAGTCCATAGGAGCAGTGAAGAGGCTCAGTGGATCCAGGATAAGATGGAAATATCCTGACAGTGCAGAGATACTGGCTTTGATTAAAATCTCGGAATTGCTCTTCGACCGTGTACTCGGGATACCAGCGGTATCCGGCCTCAGTCATTACCCTGACCAACTTAGCAGTATGGCCGGGTACATCTAGGCATCGAGTCAGGCGAACCACTTGATTGAGGTCGCGAGTGGCCATCTGAAAGCACAATTATAATGCAAAGGCATTAGAATTTCTAGCAAAATTTCGGCAGCATAGCAGCTGTAAATGCTCAAAAAGGATTTTGAGACATTTGACAAAGGATTTCGTACACAGTCAACATCATCACATCAAAGTTCTGGAACCATTCTAACAACATAATGTGGTAGTAGAACTGAACTAGGCTGGTAACCATCAAACTTATAAGGTACTACTGATTAGTAACACGTGAACCTGATAGAGAGAACAGATCCTAATTCCTTAACCCCCGGTGGAAGAATGGACTGACTCAGATCAGAAAGTCATAAGGTATAAGGAGTAAAAAGAGCCTTACGTTCCAACCCACAAACAATTCCCCTACATATAACTAAGAATTTCTAGACTCAACATCGACCAGTTTGGCTTGGAGAACCTACAGGCAGTCCGGCTCTGATGCCAACGCTGTCAGGACCCCGACTCGATGTCACATCGATCTAGCTGGTAACACCTCATATCACTTTGCGGCCTCACGCACGGTATCCCCACGGGTGTCGTCTTACCTTTTCCCGGGACCGTTTGAGCCTTTTGGCTCACGTATATGATAGTGTCGCTAGCATCCATATGATAAAGAGCCCGGGCTGACATGACTAGTCGTAAACCCAAAGTGGCACAGACTTACAGGGACAGGCATCCATGACCCAGCTTCGAACGTGTCGGTCATCAGCAAGTGGGTCCGGGCTGTAGCACTGGGCTAGCAGGACTCCGGTAAACCGGGCTGTAGCGGGCTAACAGGACTCCGGTACTCAAAGCGTGACATTTCCCCGAAGGGACAGACACAGGAACGAAGAAGGACACATGCCGGCCAGCCTAAGTGTTCCAGAGCAGTAGCAAGCTACCATGGCTCAGCGGTAACACTAGGAGACATTTCCCGGTAAGAGAGGCTACTAAAGATAAACAACTAGATGGTCAGATCCCACACATACCAAGCATTTCAATCATACACACAATATGCTCGATATGTGCAAATACAACGAAGCATCACAACATGACTCTATGACACATGTACTTTATTTAAGGCTCAGGGAGCCATACATAACATACACAAAGGTACGGGTCTCACGACCCAACATACAAGTCATACAGTCATACAAGCCAACAGCGGAAGTACTTTGTCTGGGTACAGACAACTAGTAAAATAAAATAGGCTTGGAAGCCTAACTATACTAAGTGGTCCATCACAAGCTCAGGGTCACCACCTGGGTCTTTAGCCTACTCGTTGATGTCAACGTCTACATAGAACCCATCAGAAGGGGTTGCAGCGTCTTCTGTAAAAATGTAGATTATAGCAACATGAGTACAAAGGTACTCAGCAAGACTTACATCAGATCCTACATACATGCATAGTATCAAGAAGGGTTGGTGGAGTTATTGCAGCAAGCCAGCTTTGACTCTTGGCTAGACTATCCTACGATACTCCAACTTGAAATGTTTTGCGCACACGAGTCCACTATTCACCACTTCAATACACTACCGAGGATCCACCTCCGTCTTCCTACGGAAGAGCCATCCTCGGCACTCACACTTATCTTGAGGCTTTTATCAGTTTCCATTTACTTGTCTATGAACTGTATAGGCAACCAAGTAGTCCTTTACCGTGGACGCGGCTATTCGAATAGATCATGTTAGCCCTGCAGGGGGTACTTCTTCATACACGCTCTCACCACTTACCGTCGTTTACACGACATGTACTCGGCAACCTTCAAGCGGAAGCCCAACGTGGGTGTCGGCCACGACCTACCTAATCACCTAAGCCTCCAGTCCAGGTTTATCGCCTATTCAGGTTCCATCCGCAGGGAGTCCGGCCGAGGTTTCCCATACGGCCCCGAACGATGTGAACAGGGTTCCCGAGATACCTAACGGGTATTCGGTACACCGTGCCACGTACCTACCGCATCACAGCCCACCCCTACGGTCAGCACTGTCCACGGCCTCCAGTAGGCTACAAACACCAGAAACTACTTGCAACTCCTGGACGGAGAACTAGGGTGAATAAGAAGCCGAGAGGGTCCATTGGTTTCGGGCCCAATGCATGGTAGTAGCTGATTCTTAAATCACACATACAGATCTCAGTGCTTAAGGTCGGCTTCAATGAAACAACCCACCATGTACTCCTACATGGCCTCTCATCGATACCTTTACCAAATCGTGTTCACCACACCACTCTCATTACCGACATAATCATTTCACTCTAGCCCATCACCCAGATGAACCAGACCTGACACGACTCTAAGCATAGCAGGCATAGCAAGGTAGGAACAACACATACATATGGCTCAATCAACTCCTACACATGCTAGTGGGTTTCATCTAGTTACTGTGGCAATGACAGGTCATGCGGAGGAAATGGGTTCAACTACCGTAGCACACAGCAGTTTGAAACGCGTTGTCTTAATGCAGTAAAAGAGAGCAGGAGCGAGAACGTGGGATTGTATCGATATGATCAAATGGGTGGTTGCTTGCCTGATGGTTCGATGCACGGATACGGTTCTTCGTTAGGGTAATCACGGTACTCCTCGGGAACAGAACCTGTCGCAAAGGACATCGATATACAAGCATCACCAAACAATGTGCAACAATATGATGCATGCATGAAACATGGCAATATGAGTGTGTTGGGCTAATGCAACTAAAGCCAGAAGTGTTTGAACAAATTTGAATCAAAGATTCAAATTCCAAATTCAAATATGGCCTTTTAAAGTGCCTTTTCTTGTTCTGCTTAAAACATCAAGTTAACTTGTTTGATCATGCATGAAAGTAGTACAGATGGATAGATTGAATTTTTCTGATCATTTTTCATATATAATTTGTCCAATTTGGAGTTACAGAATAAAAGTTATGAATTTTTGAAGTTTAATTAATATTCTGGAATTTCCTGATTTAAATTAAATCCAGAAATTCAATTACTGCGTCAGCCTGACGTCACAGTGGCATCAGCAGGTCAACAGGGCTGGCTCGGGTCAAACCTGACGTGTGGGGTCCACACGTCAGTGACACAGGGGCTAATCCCGCGTTGACCCGGGCTGGTTAGCTTTGACTAAGCCCTGGGGCCCACTTGTCAGCGTCAGTAGGTGCGGGGGTTAGTGACTAATTAACTAGGCCACGTCAGCCCGCCGGAGTTCTGGCCGGCGGCGACCATTAGCGCGGCGGCGAGAGTGGTTTTGGTCGTTTCGGCCACCAAATGGACCGCGGAGGCCACCGGGGTGGAGCTGAGGACAACCCGCATCTCTTGGCGGAGCCCGTTGGGGTCGGGGTGGCCGGAGTCGACGGCGGCGAGCTCGGCTGCGGCGGCCGGAGTTCGGGTGCGGTCGGGATCAGTGTTGCAGGGGGTTTGGGGAGGCGTTGGTGCGTTCTACGTGCTCCTGGTGATGTGTGGAGCACGATGGTGTGCTCGGTTGGGCGCTACGGCGACCGTGGCCACGACGGCGACATCGCCGGCGGCGTGGAGCTCTCGGTCGAGGTGGAGCTAGGGCCTAGGGGTCGGGAGAGACCAGGGAAGAAGGGGGAAACGCTCCGGGGGCTCACCGCGGTTGCAGTGGGCGTCGAAGCGGGCTCGGGGACGCGCCGGAGACGACGAATTTGACGGCGACGGTGGTCGGAGTCCGAAGAGGGGAACGGCGACGTGGCGGCGATGCAGGGCTTCCGGGGACCCGTGGAGTGGTGGGGAGGAAGAGGGAGTCGAGGCGGAGCTCCTGAGCTGGTCGGGGGAGCGAGGGGTGGTCGGAGACGACGGTTATGGCGAACGGCGGCGACGGTGGTGTTCGGTCGGCGGGAGAGAGAGCGAGGGAGAGCCGGGGGAGAGTGAATGGGGTGTCGGCGAGGTCGGGGCGACGACCAGAAGACGATCCACGCGGCGCAACGGCGACCAGGGCGATGCAGAGAGGCTGGGTGGTGCGTGGCGAGCTCGGGCGCGCCATGCTCACCTCCCTGCCTGCTCTGGCAAGGGGAAGCAGCTGGCTGGCACGGGCCAGCACAGTGCTGGGCCGGCTGGGCTGGGCAGGTAGGTCCAGGTAAGTCTACTCCTTTTATTTATTTTTCTGTTTTCTGTTTTATTTAATATACTTGCAACTTTGTTGAATTAAATAAAATACCTAGGCAACTCCAAAAATCACCAAACTACTCCTGGTCCATAGTTGGATTATTTCCAACATGAAACATTTTAGTTTGGAGATATTTGAGCATTTAAATATTTTATATTATTTTAAATGCCCAAATTCAAATATCTATGATTTAATTCAAAAACCCTAGGATGGCCTAGAAAAATGTGCACCACTTTTGGCAGAGGTTCTGAACCAAGGCAAAAATGATGGGCATTTTAGAGGGGCATTTCAGGTTCATTGAAAAATTATTTTAGTAACCCTAGTTGGTTTCAGAGGGGACTGGGGGTTCTGTCATCCCCATTTCAAGTTTCTGATGAAAGAGTAAACATGATGCAACACTCTAATGCATGACTAGCTAGGGTGTGACACGCCCCCTACCTGACGCGCCAAAGATGTCGGGGAAACTGATCCTCGAACACCTATGGGGCCGGCGGACCGGGCCCCTTTCGGTTCGGCGGGGGGCGGAGATCGCACGAAGAGCAGATCGAGGCGAAGCACACGAGCAGTTTACCCAGCTTCGGAGCTCTCCGGGGAGATAACACTCCTACTGCTGCTTGTCTAGTTCTATTATCTTCTTGCTCTAGAGAGAGAGCTAAGTGTTTTCTGGCTCACGAATAAATCGAACCCAACCCCCCCTACATTGCGCATGGGCCTCCTTTTATACGCTGAAGGGGTCACCGACAGGTGGCAACGCAGAGAAGGGTACAAATGTAAAAAGTGGGGTGGTTGGTACAGTTACTTGTACAGTGCACCCTACCTAACCCTGACGGCAGGGGACAAGGGCATTAAAGGCCCGTCTGAGTCGCCCAAACAGTGCAGAAAAGGACCGTTAGGGGCGCCACCGTTCGCCACGAGGGCGATCTTGTCAGCTTCGCATGCCACTGCGCACCGCTGGCTGCACAGCCTCCCGCCACGCGCGCCTGGAGAAGCCCCCAGAGCGACACGTTGGTGGATGCGCTGGAGCGTGGGCACAGAGTGGCCGCCTGCCGCGGCAAGCGCCTTGCCGCTGTTGTTATCTTGTCGGGTCCGGAAGCTTGTCGCTCACCGGGCCTCGAGGTACCTCGGTTGGTCTTCCCGGCAAGCTCCTCTTGCCGGGGCCTTGTTGCCTTGCCGGAGCACGAGGCGCGTCGCGGCAAGTTCCTTGGAGTGTCCTGGTTGGCCTTCCCGGCAAGCTCCTCTTGCCGGGGCCTTGTCTCCTGAGCTTAAATACTTTGTTCTTGAATGGCTCCAAGGGAACCTTGGAGGATCTTGGCGTTCGCCCGGCAAGCCTTACCGCGGGGTGCTGCAACTGCCCGTGCACAAGTTCGGGGTACTAGGGTACCCCTATTCTAGTACACCGACAATTCACGTCGATCCATTAGGGCTATTTTGGTTCAACAGAAAAACATCGATCCACTGGTTGTTACCATCACTCTAAATTTCTGCATGCTCTCCTTACATAATCCCACCATATTTTTTCGTATGCATGTCAGATATTTTACACAGTCATGCTGAACATGTAGAGAAAAAGAGAAGAGTTTTGCACGGCAATACAATGGCATGCAGACATCGCTCCATGGTGGGTTCAATGGCAAACCGTCCCCACGCCTCTCCAGATTGTAATCCAGAGGAAGATATCTGTTCTAAGGCGGATTCGGACGCCGCTGACCACTCCTATTTACCCCCCAAGCTGTTTGCTCTACCTTGGCATGATGATGTTAGTCATATCATGCATATGTTGCCTTGCAGTGCCTTCTTTTAACATCATATATGTCATATGCTTAGTTTAGACATGTTCTGTAATGCCAACTGTTTAGTTTCTATATCATATATGGGAATTATGCAGTCTCATGTCTTTTAGCCAGCCATAATATATGTGAAATGTGTAATGCCATCCTGTTTAACCAGGCATCATATATTTGAATGATATCTTGCTCATCCTTTTCTTCATTACATTTCCATTTGTCGACAATGTTTGTACATTAAACTACTCTTCCTGTGAATCAGCCATTTGGGTGGGAGATGGAAATATCTGGAGTGAAAACAAGGCCTTCAGAGCAGACAGTGCTACCTGTCGAAGCAGATTTCTTGTTGGGTCCCGATAGCTCCTCAGAGATGGATTCAGAGATAGATGACCAGTCCTATTCCCCCACTGAGGTGTATGCTCTAACTTGGCATGGTTATACTGCTCATATCATGCATACGGTGTCTTGCATTGCGTAGCTTAGACATCATATACACAATATTCAACACCATGTTCTTAGTTCAGACATCATATCGAATGCCCTCTGTTTAGCATATAAATCACATATGTGAATTAAATGATGCGATCCTAATTACTTAGATAACATGTAGGTGAATTATGTCATGCGATCCTGTTTAGTTATTCATTATATCTTTGAATTATGTTATGCTATGCTATCCAGTTTAGATAGACATCATATATGTGAAATCATGTCATGCTATCCGTTTTAGTTAAACAATATACATGTCAACTATTTCATGCCCTATTTTTTCCACACTATCTATTGCATCTGTCTCTCATACAATGTCGGTACATTCAACTATATTTCCAGTTTATCAGCCATTTGAATTGGAGCGGGTGATGCCAGTATCTAGCGGACTAAAAACATGGTCCTCAAATAAAACAGTGCTACCTCTTGGTGGAGATAGCACCCCGGTTGTACATGCACAAGAACCAGCCCTACCACACATAACCAACTCTCGCAGATTGTACCCCTACTACGATGGACAGAGAACTAGCTTCACCCAATCTAACCCCAACCCCAGCCGATAGTAACCCAGTTCCTGTTAACATAGCACCATCTCCACCTTAGAGCTCCCAAGCAAGAGCAGTTAGTAAGGCAGCTCCAGTTCCCATAAGGCCAGTACTATCACGGCGAACCCCAAATCCACCAGTTAGTACGCCTATTCCTGTGGAGGAAGCACAACCAGCTAGTCGTAGTTTAGCATCTATCGCATTTGATGTTGTTAAATCGTATGTGCGTATCTTCCCATCTTGGAAATATTATACTGAAGATGAAGGAAAATGCCAGTTGCAGGTGTTTGTCCAGGAGTTATGTGTAAGTAATGTTATTCATGGCAATTACTTTGCTTCGTCCCATACATCCTACCTCCATGATGGTTATAATACAACAAATTTTCCCATTTTTCTCTATAGAGAAGGACCGATTTCAAAAATCAGGATGAGGTAACATGTGCTAATACCTCTGCTATCTTCTAGAATGCTTGGTGGTAGTATCAGAATTACCTGAAGAAAACATACTTCACCGGCAAAGAAACTCATCAAATTCCCTTACATTCTCCTGAGACACATTTACTGGACGATGACTGGGAACGCCTTGTTCTGTACTGGTCCCGAACCAAGAATGTGGTAAGGTCTATGATCTCATTTTCTATTTTTAAGTATTATATTCTTGCGTCTTACTGTACTCTGTTCATGTAGAACAAGTGCCTAAACCTGAAGAACAACTGTTCTAATTTAAGATTCCATTGCTACCATAGGAAATAGATATATGTTTGTTTGATTCTTTTATTATGTACTAGTACTTGGCAATAGAAGACTTGGTAGTTTAATCCTGTCCACCTTACTAATGAACTGGTTCACCGAAATGAGTTTCATATACTAGTACATGCTAAACTTGTTATGTGTCTGCTTGTTTCTTCTTTTAGAATTCTGACAGAATATTGGGGAAGAGTGCCTTATTAAGCAACGGTAAAGCAAGTAATGCAGATAAGGTTCAGGATAGTGACACATCCTGTCTTGGTTTAGTGTTGGAGTTACTGGCTACTACCGCTTGCACAAGCTATTCAAACTCACCGTCTGAATTAGTTCGGTTTCTTGTGTCTCGACTACATGCTGAAAGACAACGATCAGTTGTGCTGCAACAAGAAGCGGAAGGACTGCGGAAGTCCCTGGAGCATTCAAATGCATACTTTCTAGTGCAACAACAAGCGTTGGAGGATTTAAGCGCCAAACAGGACAAAGCTAATCAGCTTGCTAAGCATATTGCCAGCATGGTAGATACCCAGGATAACGTTTCTTGAGCTCTTCTGAAGTTGTTTCAGTTATGCCCTTGTTTTGCTGCCGCATTTATTTGCATTGGTGGCCAATTTTGACGGCCAATGTATATGATATGCTGCTTTGTTCCCTATATTTGCACTGGTGGCGAACTTTGATGCCCAATGGATGTAATATGTGTAATAGCTGTGATAGCCTAGCGTTAGTTGCTTGCTTATTTATTTCCTTGTTGTCTTGTTTATTTGTTTGCTTGTAGTCATTGCAGTTCTTTTTCTACGGTTAACTAGTGGCTGCAATAACCTATTTTTTAAAACTAGGCCACAATAACCATGGGCTAATATTTACTGTAGTGACACTAGGCCTCCTACGGGCCGTAGAAACAGTGGGCCTTCTACGGGCCGTAGAAATAGTAGGCCTTCTACGGGCCGTAGAAACAATGGGCCTTCTACGGGCCGTATCATCAATGGTCCTTATACGATCCGTATGATCGATTGGCCAAACATGGGCTAATAACAGGCCGCATTATGGCCGTAAAACGGGCTAGAGTTGGGATCGTCCATTCATGGGCCTACCGTAACGGGCCATCGTTAATAGGCCGTATTTGATGACGTTATGAAAACGGCCCAACGTATTAACGGACCACAAACGGGCCGACTGTAACCACGGGCTGAATTTGGCCCACAAGAAGAAAATGACAGTAACAGGCCGTAAGTAAACGAATGCTGGAAATGAGCCCAAGAATAAATGGGCTCTGAGAAGGCCGAAAGATAACATGGGCTAGAATCAGCCCAATGGAATAACGGGCTGTTAATGGGTATAAAGTGATACACTGTTCATTACGGGCCAGTTTCACCACGAGCCATTAATGGGTGTAAAGTCATACACTGTTCATTACGGGCCAGTTTCACCATGGGCCATTAACAGGCCAAGAGTTACATAGGGCCTCATATGGGCCGAAAGACGTCATGGGCCATACATGGGCCAGAAGTCAAAACGGGCTGGAATCATATTGGATGGCCCAGATGATGCTACTAGGCCTAATTTGGATAGGGCGTAACGGGCCTTGGGTTAGCGGGCTGTAAATGGGCTATATGTGAACAGGCCATTAACAGGCTTTCCATGGGCCGGCCCGCCACCTTTTGACCAAGTCAAACGGGTCGGCCTTTTCACAGGAATGGGCCTCTGTTGGGCCGTGCCACATGTCAACGTATCATAGGCGCCTTCCGTCCAATGAGTGGTTGACATCTGGCCCAACGATGAGCCGACACTTGTTTCCTCCAGCCAATGATGATTTTACATGTGGAAAATCCCCATTGGTCGGGGCTGTTAATGGGTTATCGGATCCAAAACCTAACCCGATAGCTTAACGGTGTTCCGTTACGGTGGATGCCACGTGTCGGTCACCCTTGACGAAAGCACTTCTGTGACGCCCGATTTATCGTCATGGAAGTGGACACTCCGTGATGATAATTTTGGTAATGTCATGGAACACTTCTACGATAGCACATGTATGACTATCTTGGTTCTGTCATAAATTTGTCATGGATGTACATGCATGACAATAAAAGCGACCTACTGCGACAAACACGTATCTTCACGGAAGTGTATTTTTTTGTAGTGAGGGGACGACGCGGAGCCGGGGAAGATGCGACAGTGGAAGCCCGCGCAAAGAGGAGTACGAGGGTTCACTGGTTCGACTGCAGTGGGAATAGTAGGGGGCGGCGAGGCCTCCGTGGCAGCACAGCCGGCCACGGGAGGCAGGAGCATGCGGCATGACGGGCGCTGCTTTGGGCGGCTGGAGCAAGAAGACCAGAGGTTGAAGAAGCACTACGGCGTTGGATGGACATCATACGGTCACTAGAGCTAGAATCGTTCATATTGACTAAGTTGACAAAGCCCTCCGTCCCCGTCAACTTTGTTGGCCCACAAGTCATCCTCCCACTATGGTGGGTCCTAGCTAGCAGGGGTGTATTCATTTTTTTGTGCGTAATAAGGAGGCACTTCCTTGCGTGTGAAGATATAGCTGGTGGGTCTGACATGTCAGCGGGGGGAACATTTTTTTCGCAAAATACAGAGGCCCTTCCGGTGGGTCCCAGCTGTCAGGTGGAGGAATCATTATTTTGCGCGTACAGTCCACGGCCGATGGATGTTGTTCGTTGACCAAGTTGACCAGGCCGCGCCGAGAGCACCATGGCGGTGGACGACGGTGAGGCCTAGGAAGGGAACGACACGGAGCCGGGGAAGACTCGGCAATGGTTTCCCACGCGGTGGGGAGTACGAGGGTTTACTGGTCCGGCTGTCATCGCCGGAAAATAACAGGAGGTGTGGGTGAGTAGAGGAATGGCCTGGCTAGCAATGAAGTAGGGTGGGGCAGTGCGGGAGGCGGGAGCAGGCAGTCCCAACGGAGCTGGTTTGGGCAGCTGGAGCAAGAAGATCAGATATTGAAGAAGCAGCATGGCCGTTGGATTAACATCCAATGGTCACTACTGCTAGAATCGTTTGTGGACTAAGTTGACAAAGCCAAAGTACACGTCAACCTAGTAGACCCACAAGTCAGCCTCCAAATCTGTCCAAAACAACATACAGCCCGAAATTTCTAGCCAGATTCGAATTAATTTTAAATCTAAATATACCTTAATTTAAATTCAATGAAATTTTACCCGCACAAAAACAATGAAATTTAAAATGTCAAAATCCGAAAGAAAACAATATTTTGGAACTAATTGTCTGTTTGCTGTATTTTTTCATTTTATAGCCCATTTATTATTACTTATAACCCATTTATTATTACTTATAGCCCATTTTCTAGGCAAAATGCATCCCTCCTCGTCTTGAAAGGTTTCCGGCCCAGCAGGGTGTAGAAAAGCAAGTAGGCCTACGTTGGTTATTTGAAAAAACAAAATAGCTGGCTAGCAATTTTCAGAAAGGAAAAAACAAACTGGGTTGGTCATGTGGTAAACATATGAAATAAAAGCCTGGGCTAGACGGGCCACGGGTCCCGCATAACCCAGTTGATACCGTTCTCCGTCCCAAAAAAACAAAATTACTACACGCGCTGCTGGGTCCCTACTATCATCCTCACCATGTACAGTCATCTCCTTATTCCTCTCGGTTGTTGACCATGTTGACAACACCGGAGGGCGGCGCCATGGTGAGCGAACCAAGGCGGAGGACGATGGTGAGGCATCGGACGGGAACGAACAGGAGCCGGGGCAGATCACAGCCAGCCGTGGGAGGCGGGAGCAGGCGGTCCCGCCGGCGCTGGTTTGGCTTTGGCGGCTCGAGGAAGAAGAGAGTGAAGAAACACGACAGAATTTTAATGTCAATCCAACGGTCAAGGTTGGCACAATCATTTGTTGACTAAGCGGACACCAAGTAGCATACTTTTTTATATATAGGAAGAAAACTGCGAGGAAAATGCGTTCGTCTTCCGTCCTCCTCATAGGGAATGTTCACCACATAAGTGACTAGCACCCTTGGTTTTCAACTGAGAGGTCTTGGGTTCGAGTCCCAGGAACTCTCAATTTTGTCCTCCTTCCTTCCTCGCCAAAATAGGGAAAGAAAATCAAAGACTTGGGAAGGCGTACAGAACAAGCTAGTGTATCAGTAATGAGACGTTGCCGAGTTTTAGAAAAAAGAAAGACATGCTCCTGTAGCTGGTTCGAATCCAAACCTAGACTATGATTATATATGGTGCTATGCTACTCTGCAAGTAATGAAACTGACATATCCAATGTTCGCTTCTCCTCTTCTCTACTTACTCTGCCTAGCATCAGAAGCTCTGGCCGTAGCAACCATGTCCGCTGGCTGCTCGTCCACGTGCTCTTCAACAGGCAACAACCAGATATACGCCAAGTCGCAACCCGTACCATCTCCTGTGGGTCTCATCACACCCTCGCCGGCACGCGCACCACAGCCGATTGCTCATCGCAACCCGCTGCCGTTGGTGTGGTTCCACTGGTGCAAATCACGCAGAGTCATCCATCGCGTCTCAACTACAATCCGCAACCCTGGCCGAGTCTTCTACAAATGCCCGAATCATGGGGTAATAATATGTTTAAGTGCTGTTCTGCTGCTTTCAGTTGCTGATTTTTTTAATAGTTTGGTTGATGATCTACCAATTTGATTCGTGCAGAAAAGGGAAGATTCGTGTGATTTGTATTTTTGGGAAGTTGCTGATGTGGGGGAATGCAACTACGCTGATTATTTGGTTAGCCGAGGAATCCCAATACTAGCAGGTTGGGGTGTTGGACAAGTAACTGAAGGAACAGCAGAAGAGGAAGATGCAGAGCAGAAGGTTAAAGATGCAGTTCCTCTGATCATGGCCAAGCAACAGCTGCAGAACGGCCTTGACAGCAATGAGGAGATGAAAGAGCTTGTGAAGATAATGGGCAAAATCAATGTGCTCTGTAGGATGATTGTCTCCTTATTTGCAGTGTATGTAGCACTCATGATGTATTCAGTGGCTACGACATGAGCACTTTGCCGAAACTAGTAATGAATGAAACCTGTGTAGCAGGCTGGGCGTAGTGTTGTGAACATCTAATGATTTCTATTAACGAAAATCAGGGGTATCCCCTTTTTCTCATATAAATAAATAAATAGCAGAGGCCCTGTCGGGTCAGCTTTGTTCTCATTCGAAGATGTCGAGCAAATTGCAGTCCAACAGCAAACTATATCATCAAATTCAAGTTTCACAGCCAAATATGAGTACAACTAAACAATAATGTCATCGTGTTTTAGTTGTCATGCTATCACCAAACACAAATCAGCATACATAACAAGTGATGTTCTCACAGCAAAATACTAAACAACATGTTCATCAGGTTTCAGTTGTCATAGCAAACAGAATTTCACATAGTAGATAAAAACGTCTTCTGATAGGCAAATACGACAAAAGCAATGTAATCATCATCCGCAGCAACAGCGTCAACATCTTCGCCGTGTGTATTAGTCTGAATCGTAATTCCCCACGGTGTCATCTTCTTCTTCGTCCTCAACGTCCTCGAATGTTGGCTTCTTCTTGATCAACTCTTGTATGTCCACAGCACGACATGCAATCTTTTCGCCGGCATCATTGACGTGATGGTTCTCAAAGATATTAGGAACATCTGTGTTATCTTGTACATCAGGAGCAGTGTAAGCATCAACTTGTTGTGCAACTTCATTAAACAAATTCCTCTGCTCAAACCTTTGCAATACTCTCCAGTCATCGCTACGTGCAAATGTGTCTTCCAAGAAAAATATCTATGTTGCTTGATTTGCCAAAATAAAAGGCTCGTTGGTCTGGTACGCCGCCTTGACATTGATGGATTTGAAATAATCATTAGCTCTGTGTGTTGCGATCCTAGAAAACAGGTTATACCAATGACAGCACAACAGAACCACACACCGATGATCCTCAAAACTGGAGATATACTACGACTGAATAATGTCTGTTATGTTAGCATACATTTCAGTTGTCTCTTTATCATACATATCCGTGTTCATGATGGCACTCTTTTGTGTCTTCCTGCCTTTGTCTCGTGCAAGGGTGTTGTAGTGCACATCTCCAACAACGCAAGATTCATAATGTCTTACCCGAGTATCAGGACCCATTGCTAGTGAGTAAAGGGCATCATCAACTGCCTGCCCATCCTCCCGCATCTTCTTAACCTATGGTTAGAAAATAGACAAGCTGATCATCTTATGTACTCAATATATTGAAAAAACTGACAGTGCACTTCAAAAGCTTACATGGTTCTTGAACCAGTTCGCAAATCCTTCCATAACCAGTTTGTCAATGTTTCTTGGATTTTCCAGCAGTAACTCCTCTTTGTAGATGCTGCACAACATAGTGATCACGTCAAACATCTAAAAATATAAGAATGTGCTGCAAGTTTAGTAGATTATGATGTATAAGCTGCAGTACTGCACTTACTTGATATAAGGTAGTATCTCAGGACAGTTATTCAACACATACCAAACCATTTTGTCCAAATATTTAGGTTTGTCCTCTTGTCGACTCTTCCTTGTAACTCGAACAGAATAATCGAAAACATTGAGCCCGTGATTGTCTTCACCCACCTCCTTGCTAAGCTGATCAGCTATTTCAATGTATTTTGAGTAGAATGTCAACGCTTCTGTAGCAATGTAGGCCTCTACAATGGAACCCTTGGGTCTAGCTCTGTTCCTAGCATAGCCCTTGAAAGTGCCTAGCCGCCTTTAAATAGGGTACATCCAGCCATACTGTTCTGGACCTCTAAGTAGTGCCTCATCGGGTAGATGAACAGCCAAATGCACCATCACATCAAAGAAGGCTGGAGGATATATCTTTTCAAGGTCGCATAGGATAGTTGGTATCTTGTCTCTAAGACGCTCCAAAGCATCTATCTTGATATTCCTACTGCAGAGTTCCCTGAAGAATTGTCCCAACTCTGCAACTGCTCTGTATAAGTCAGGGCGGCCCAATCCTCTAAGGATAACAGGTAAAACCCTTTGAAGTAGGATGTGGCAGTCATGAGTTTTCAACCCTTGTACCTTGTTTCCATCTGCACTGACTCTCCTTTCAGGGTTGGAAGCAAATCCATGTGGGAATCTCACACATGACAGGACCTCGCAAAATTCTTTTCTTTTTACCTTGTCCAACACGTACCCAACTGGTGCCATATCCCGTGGTTTACCTTCATCTTGCACCTGTAAATCCTTTCTGATACCCAGGTGTGTCAAATCAATCCTAGATTTTAAGGTATCTTTCGTCTTGCCTTCAATGTTAAGAAGTGTGCCGATAATGTTGTCACATATATTTTTCTCGATGTGCATCACATCAAGATTATGCCGCAGATCCAAATCTTTCCAATACTCCAAGTCCCACAAAGTGGACCTGTGGGTAAACAATAATCTCTCTTCTACCCTACCACGCTTCCTTTTCCCGCTACCATTACCAGGATGGTTTCCTGGTGTAATATGCCTGACCTTCTCTAATTCCACTTACAACTCATCGGCGGTGAGCCTCTTTGGTGTATCACGGTTTTCATGCTTTGCATTGAACACATGTCTTTGGTATTTTCTAGGATGTTGCTTGTCCTTGGCAAGGAAACGACGGTGTCCAATATAAAAAATCTTGCTAAGTATTGCGTATGAAAACGGATTCCTGTCACAGCGAACACATGCATTGTAACCATGTGTCGTTCGGCCTGACATAGTGCCCAAAGCCGGATAATCATGGATGCACCAAATTATAACAGCACGTAGAAAGAAATCAGCTGGTGGGTTGCTATATAGGTCTCGAGTGAGAACACCCTTCCATAGCTGTTGAACTTCCTCCACAAGAGGCTCCATGAACAATTAAAAATCCTTTCCAGGACTTTTTGGACCTGGGATGAGCAAGGCCATCATGTAGTTTGGTTCTTTGGTGCAGACATTTGGAGGCATGTTGTAAGGGATAACAAGCACTAGCCACATGCTATATGTGGCGCTCTGGTGGCCAAATGGGTTAAATCCATCTGAAGCTAAGCCAAGTCTAATGTTTCTCGAGTCAGCAGCAAACTCTTTGTGTTTATCATTGAAGCTTTTCCACTCACTACCATGAGATGGATGGCTCATTACATTCTGAACTCTGCACTCCTGGTTCCTAGAATGCCACAGTACATCCTCTCTTGTTTCAGCATCATGAAACAACCTCTGCAATTTTGGTGTAATTACAAAATGTCTCAGAACATTATGAGGAATCCTCTTCACAGCATCACCATCTTTCCATCTTGATGATTTGCATTTTGGGCATTCACTTAAGTTGGAATAATCCTTCCAGAACAAAACACAATTATTCTTACAAACATGGATCATATCATATCCAAATCCAACTGCACGAAGGAAATTCTTCATTTTACTGTAGGTGTGTGGCAGCTCAAATGCATCTGGGAAAGATTCGCGGAAAGCAGCCAACATCGCATCGAATGATTTGTTAGTCATTCGCTCAGTTGTCTTCACCTGAAGAAAGGTGACCATAGCTGAGAATACTGACAGCTTATTTCCTAGGGTGACAGCAACGTTGCATTGTTCCAACATGCGGGCCCACCGTTTTTCTTCTGCAGGTGAAAGTTCATGGAATGCACGAGCATTTCGTAGCATTGTTTCAATGTTGGTCAAACTCACTGGCTCCGCCACCACCACCACCTCCTCTTCCACCTGAGCATCAGGCAGATCAAGATGGTGATCTGCTGCTTCCACGTAGTCAATAACATTGACATTCACAGCTTCACCATGATGAACCAACCTAGTATATGTGACCGACAACCCATACAAGTGCACATGATTTTGCACAGTTGACTGGGGTCTTGTAACTGAATTCATACAACTGCTACACGGGCAGAGCAATCTGATTTCGGACCACCGTACTCAGCTCTGATAAAGTTCATGAAGTTTTCAACCCCCTTGACATATGCAGTAGAGGATCTTCGAGCAGAAGTTATCCAAGTCCTGTCCATCTGTTAGACATAAAAATTAGTTCTTCTACTAGATATTACAGGAAAAACATATATGCTTTTTATGAAGTCCAGAGAAAAATACCTAGGTCGATGTCTAAAGCTATGGCAAGATATTTGGACGAGCAGATCTAAGTAACGAAATATATGTAAAGCTAATTCAGCAAACAGATTTGAGTGCCAAATTATGGCAGGCTGTTTCAGCAGTCAATGAGGCCGAGCACACAGCCATCGAACTATGAAAGGCCATCGCAACAACAAAGGTCGAGTATAAAATGATGTAGAGCTATTTCAGCTAACAGATTGGCTACTAGACCATGGCAATCTACGTCACAATAAATAAATAGCAGGATATTTTAGCAACTAATCGGCATGCCATCTCAGCTAAGTAGATTGAGTGCAGAACAGGGCAAGGAAGCGTCTTAAGCAGAGCATATTGACAGTAAACTACTTCGGCAAACAGTGAGATTAACAGCGTCTATCAGCTAACATTCAGCACTACACCGACATGAACGGGGCCTCAGTCTAGAATGCGGGTACCGTGGGAGAAGCTGATCGCCGTGCGTGTCCACACGAACGTCGCCAGCGGTGGCGGCGTTGACCGCTGTGCGCCTCCACAAGAACGTTGCCAGAGGTTGCGGTGCGGCTAGAGGACGACAGTCTACGAGAGCGTACTGTGGGAGCGAGAGGATCGCCGAACCACGGTGCCGACATATCGGCGTAGCGGGGAGGGCGGCTTTGGCGGAGCGAATGGAGTGGAGGG
>NC_057803.1:397225796-397291393 GCF_018294505.1 Triticum aestivum | reverse complement strand
TATTATTGGCTAGTTGGCCGAACGGCGGTTAAATCGGATTTGGGGGAAATTTTTGGGTGTGGGGGGGAGATTTTTGCATGGCGGGCGGGGGGAGTTTGGCGCATGGTCGGTTTCTCCAAGTGCAGTCCCATGTGTCAGTGAAGAGGCAAGCCGAAGTGCGTTCCGTTTGCGTGAGCTCTGTGCAGGACCGAACATGTGTGGGGTGCAATGGGACCGCGACAAGAGTGATGTGAGTGTACCACATTTTTTCCATTTAAACTAGGTGCTTCGCCCCCTCAAAAAAAATCTGTTGCTTCGCGCGATCCATCGATACTACTACTAGTAATCCGGAAATCCCGACTAAAACGGCGTGACCGGGTCTTTTCCCGCGCAATATGCTGGGAGGTTGGCTTAGTTGGGTTTTTTAGGACGAGTAATGCTACACCTACCTAATCCCAGTTACGTATTTAACGTAATGTGAAACGTGTGAGTTGTTGATTGTAGATTGGGGGAGGGAGGGGCCCACCACCATGAAAATCAGGGGAGGAGAGAGAGAGGCAATTTACGTTAACCCTTTTGTAGGTTCCCGTAGATGTAGAAAGATGTGTCCGATCCTGCAATATAGGCCGTCCGATCTATATCTAACGGATAGGAAGGAAACTATGACAATTTACCCGCACTCCTCTCCACATTTGCAGATAAGGCTTTCCCTCGTTCATCCTTTTCTCCCACAAGATCTTGATCTTCCGTGCAACGCACGGGCATCTTGGTAGTACTCCTACAATACGTATATTATTGTGAAATTTCATATACACCGGCCGATATTAATGCAAACACGACAGATTTTCATTACATTTCGAACTTTTATAGGACAAAAAAAAGAAAGAAACCCGACCCTAAACCTATTCTACGGCGGCGACCGACGTCCTCCATCCATGATCTCCATGTACGGGGGCGGGGTTCAATACCCGCGAAGTGAAGGTGCGGTCTCCGGCGAGGAAAAGTAGAACATGGGAGACGGACCGACCAGTTGGCACACCATGCCCTCCCGCCTCCCATGCCCTACTCATCCTCGGAGGAGTCCCTGACCTCGGCGGTGCCGGACGTTGGACGGCGGCAAGTAGGACGCGTGACTGACGGTGCTCCCGTCGTTGGCCGCCAGCGTGGCCACCGCTTGTGCGGCGACTTGAGCGAGGGCGGCGACCTCGAGCTCCATCCCCGAAGACAAGCTTTCCCGCAGAGCGTTCGCGCTTGCGGTCATGGCGGATGTGGTTCCAGGTAGGAGGACGATGCGCTATTGTGTGGAGGTTAGCTGGGCGTTGCTGCTTTAAGTAGCGCATTTCGGTGAGGCCAAGCGTCCGGGTGCGTCATTAAGTCGCCGGAGTTGGTTCCGCGGGCACCGAGCCTCTTAATGACAACATACAAACGGACGACATGAATGCGGGCAGCTGGTGCCGGCTGGGAACGCACCGCGCGACGGCACGATGGACGAGGGTTTTGGTGTGCCAGGGTAGTCAGCTACGGTCGTGGCAACGTTGGAGATGTTCTTTGCTCACATGCGATCCCCGCATGTCATTGAAAAATCAAGACGACCCGGCATGGTCTCAGGTCCAGAGGATGCAATTGGCCGTGCTACACCACTCCGCGGACGCGTCGCGGCGCCCCGTGCATCCTCGATGAGCCGGGTGTTGGGGTGTGTTTGGATTGTGGCCAAAGTGCACCTTGCCAAAATTTTGGTCATGACCAAAAGATTGGTCTTTGTTTGGATGGTTGCCATTTTTTTGGCACGCCAATGAACTCTAGCCGACGCTAGTTCATTTTTCTTGCCAATGTTGGCCAAATCATGGGCAACCAATACCTCAACCAAAATTTTGGTCATGACCCAAAGATTGGTCTTTGTTTGGATGGTTGCCATTTCTTTGGCATGTCAATGAACTCTAGCCAACTCAAGTTCATTTTTCTTGCCAATGTCGGCCAAATCATGGGCAACCAATACCTCAACCAAAATTTTGGCTACCCAATGCTTTGATGGGGCAACCATGGGCACAAACCGAACATACCGTTGGTCGTGCCACAGCACTAATGCCACCCTCGGCAAACTGAATCTGACCGTGTCTAGCGACGATATGAGTGTGTCGCTCATCGCCGTGTCCAGAGGCGGTGCTGGAGTTGAGCCCCATTGTTGGCCCCAACGACCCACATGAACGGTTGTCGGTGGCGAGGAGGTCGTGGGCCAGCTCCTCCATTGGACTAGTCTGCACTACGTCATCCCAACGAGTGTGCCCCACATGACTGTTAACCTGTTTTCCCGGCCATATTCGAGCGTCAGTGCTCTGCGTTGCGCATTAGGCCTTTCACTATGTAGGCCAAGCGAGACAAGTTATTGTTTATTTGAGTTGTTCAAGTATAATCATGTGGCTTTTGCTTATTTCTCATTCCTCTCGAACCCTCTTCTCCATCGATCATGTTGCCCTCTAGTCGGGGCCATCCTCCCGCATGCCTCATTTGAACATTTCGCCGAGTATCATTCACACGTACCCACCCTAGTCCTCTTTCAATAGATCTCCGGACCCCGAGATGAAATCGAGAGGGAACGAGCGGGGGCACGTGATACGTAAGGCGGATTCAAAATTTTGAACCGGTGATCATAGCATTAGCAAATCATATATAAAGGGTATTCAATGTTCGTTTCGTTTTTGAACGTACAATATAGTCCCTCCTATCCTTTGTAGTTTACATATAAATTTTATGTGTAGTCAAAGTATATCTACTTTGATCAAAAAGGTATCAACATTCAACAACGCGCAATCAATATTGTTAGATTCATACGTACTCCTAGATTTGTACTCGAGATGGTTTCCAATTTGACTATTGACAAGATTAATAGTACATGAGATGTATAATGTGAAAATTATATCAATGGAAACTCCTTTCACATATGAATTTGACTGTATGCTTTGTGTAAGTTGCATGTCATATATTATTACTCTAACATTTGGTCAAAGTTAGCCTCAAAAAATGCATTAGACCCTGTATGCTTTGTGTAAGTTGCATGTCATATATTATTACTCTAACATTTGTGCAAGTTGCATGTCATATATTATTACTCTAACATTTGTTCAAAGTAGTATAGTGGAAGTGGATCCTCTGACGTAGGTATCCCTGCCTTACCCTCCCTTTCGGTCACTTACTGGCGGACCCGATGCTTGCTAGGCCCCACATGTCAGTTACTCAATGGGTTCGGCCACGTTAGGGGATCCTCATCCATAGTATACTCCCTCTGTTTTTATTTACTCCGCATAAAATGGAGGGAGTGGTGTTATAATAAATGACGCGGGCGGGGGAGGGGGAGGGACATCGGTTAGCTCTCAACTGCGGTCCCACAAGCAAGCGAAAGGGCAAGACGAAGCGTGTTCCATTCGGTGAGCGACGTGGAGGGTCCAGTGTGCCGGGTTGCAACGCGAACGCGACAGGAGCGATGTACAGTCAAAACCGATTGACCGGTCGTCACCGGAACCACTATTCACACCAGAACCTTCGTTGCTCGGCCTACGCCAGCCACTACCCTAAAACCAAACCAAATCTCCAGCCCATTCCCCCACCTTTCGATCCCCTAGCCCGCGTCAAGTGTCCCCTAGTTCGCCGGAAGCCATGGTGTGCCGCAAGATCACTTACTACAAGATGCTGACGCCGAAGCGCCGCGCAGAAATCGCGGCGGCGGTCGGCGCCACAGACCTCTGTTCCCAAGCTCGCTTTGTGCCGGGCCAATCCCGGAGTTCTTTGGAGCCAAGCTACGAGGAGGAGGAAGCCGATCCAATGTTCATGGCGGAGGTCGCGGTGCAGAAGGCTTCCAATGGGTATGAGACGATGGACGTCGACTTCGTGCCGGCGTCCGAGTCCCCCATGGTGCAGGCGGACTAGCGGTTCAACATGGCGATACTAAAGGAGGACCGAGAGGCAGAGGCTCAACTCGATGTGGAGCGCGCGCATGCCACTGCCATCGAGGCTCTCCTGCAGGCGGAACCGGATGTCGTGGATGTGAACCGGGCGGCGGAGGCTCAACTTGAGGCGGAGCGCACGGATGCCGCTGCCATCGAGGCTCTCCTGTAGGCGGAACCGAACGTCCTGGACTTGAACCGGGCGGCAGAGGCTCGACTCGACGCAGAGCGCGCGGATGCTGCTCTCATCGACGCCCTCCTGCAGGCGGAACCGGACGTCCTGGACTTGAACCGGGCGACGGAGGCTCGACTCGATGCAGAGCGCGTGGATGTCGCTGCCATCGAGGCCCTCCTGCAGGCGGAACCGGACGTCCTCGAATTGAACAGGGCTGTGCTCTCGTCTGTGCAGAGCGCCCGCACGCTCCGTTTGAACGAGTAGCTGGAGGCCGAGGACAACCACGGTGCGGAGACACACGTCGGCAGCGACGGCTGGTTCGCGCCGGCAGCCAAAGACGACGAGGTCGTCTCTTTCCGGGAGCAGTGATAGTTTTTCTTTATGTTGTTGTTTTTATGGATCTTTTGCTGTGTAAAAACATATATTTGTTATGCAAGTCGCCTGACTTGGGTCAGTCTACCATTTGAGGCGGTTGGATGAATATCCTACGTCTCCTAACCCTTCTTTCCTTCTTCCTCACCTCTTCTTCTTCCCCAACAGACCACCACACAGGCCGTACGGATACTCCCCAACATGCGGTTGGATAAACATACCCTATGAACGAAAATTATGTGTCAGTGATAGGATGGTTGAGTTTGGTGTGTTCACATGCGACAGAACGTGTTAGTGAGGGTGCGCTCCCTTGGTTGGGTTTGCGGCATGCTGGAGCGACTATGTGAGGGTGCGGTGCGACCGCGGCGTGCAGGAGCGACCGTGTGAAGGTGCGGTGCGACCGCGATAGCCATGTGCAAGTTTACCTCCTTATCATTTTTAAAACTTTAGGCAAGCTTGGCAAAAATGTGTGGCAAAGTTTGGCAATGCAAGGCCTAGAACCAAACAGGATAAGTACGTACGTACTAGGAGTACTAGTGTTAAAAAAGAAAGGTTGGGTTTTCCTTCGCGGGATTTAATCGATACAAATCCTCGTTTCATGTGTCAATTAATGTGTATTTTTTTCTCCAAAGACCAAAGAGCTAACCATCTCACTCTTCATCGCTTGATTAATGCAACGCCATGCAAACCAACCTTCTCACTTTCGCATGCATGCGGGGGATATTAATGTCCTTGGTTGCTAACCCCATCAATTTTGCCTCGAATAGTGTTAGTGGCCCTTTGCAAATTGTAATTTTGATATACTGGCCTTGTGTACAAAAAATGGAGGTAGTAACTATATTTGACTTCCTTCCCCATTGCGGTGACGTCGACAATTTTTTTGGTGGTTTGGCAAAGTGCGTTCGACGGAGAACAACATTGAGGGAGACCACGGTAAGTCGTTCGCAAGTGCCGCCTACAAGCCGAGACAACCGCCTTATTTGCATCTAGGAAGTCCTTTACTAGTACTACTAGGAGTAACTAATGCGGTGAGATGGCTTCTCGAAGAAGACAATGTAGAAGCGGAGTCAGCGAAGAGTGAAATGATGGTTGCTTCGTCCGTGCTTCTGTGATTTGATGCCTCACTACTTTGTGATTTGTGATAGAAGGGACAGGGGAGTAGACTCTATGCTCTATACTGTACTACATGCGTCCAAGCATGGGAGAAAGAGGAGAGACGTTGCATTTTTCTATTCCTTCAATCAATCAATCAGGGAGCTTCGGTTCCATCTTTTTGGCTTTGGCAGCACCGTCCACAATGGTTCCCACGATGCCAAAAGCTATTTTCACATTTGGCTACACATTGTGGATGCACTTAACCATACCACTTGGTTTTCCTCCTGTGTGCTATCTATACAAATCTCAATTATATTGATCTAAAAAATTATAGAATCAAGATTAGTAAAAAGGAGGTGATTTTGCCGCGCAGATGGCGGGGGAGGTTTCTTATTTGAGTAATGCTACATCCATGTAATGGTTTACGTAAAGTTAAGAACTGATGTGATGTGGGACTACTTGATTGGATTAAAGGAGAGGATTAGGCCCACCCCACCTGAAAATCAGGGGGGCATATATAGATTAGATGGAAAGTATACGTAGCAGCTACGTAGCCCTTTGTAAGTCTAGGATTAGGCTTCTTATTTTCGGAGGACGTTGTCCTGGCGGTTTGCTAACATGCGGTCCCATGTGTCAGTGCTTTACCAAGCCGATCCGCGTCCCACATGAGGCAGAACAACGGCAGAAGCAACACGTGGTTAAGTTGAAGAAGATGAGGGAGAAGCAGATTCAGCAACGAGTGAAATGATGGTTGCTTCGTACCTCCAACTTAACTACGGGAAAGGTGCATCTTTGTGATTTGACGCCTCATTGCTCATTACTACGCCGGCGCCATGACTGGGGTGCTTCACCCCGACTGCTCTGCACTGTATTCCGGTATGGCACGTGGACCAGGTAGCTTGATGTCCCACGTGTCGGCAAAAGGGACTAGAAGATTTATGAAAGCGAGCGCTCCACTCTTACGGCGGAGGAGTAGATGACACGATGGCCAAGTGAACTGTCACTTGTACTATATAGTACTATAGTTTTGCTATTTCGCACGATCCATCGATACAAACCCGACTAAACATGAAAGGGCGGGATTTTCCCCCCGCGGTAGATGATACTGGCCATACATTTCAAAGGCAATTTTAATGTATGCAAACTGAATAATTATAAGTAACAATATGATATCTAGCAAAACTAAAAACACATATGATTTATTGTGTTAGAGTGTAGTAGTAGTGTTGTATTGCATAGTTGTTAGATGTAACATGCGAGAATGTGTAGTGATGTAGTTTTGGAGGGCCTACAGAGAGAAAAGCGTAATACGGTCACCAAACTTTAGAATGAGCTGATTACGGTCACTATATATGTTTTGCGGTAATTATACGGTCACTTGCTCACAACTCAGCATCGGATTGCACTCTGTTGACCGGACAAATAGTCTGCGTAGCGCCATGTTGACTAGTTAAATTGAACACGTTCGTTGTGGGTCCCACCTATCAGTTTGCATAGGCAAAAGGTCAGATAAACACAAATTTACGCAGGCGCAGCAAGGCTCCAACTCGTGCGCGGGAATCACCTGGTTGTGTATGTGTTTTTCAGGGCCTGATGTGTGCGCATGCACGTGTAGGTTGAGCACTTGAGCGTGAGAGTGTGTGTTGGTCGTGTGGTGTACTGGTGTGTGCATGCATGCGTGCGTGTGTGCGTGTGAGTGTTGCGTGCGTGCGTGGCTGCGTGTGTATGTGTGAGTGTTGCATGCGTGCTTGGGTGCATGTGTTCGTGTGAGTGTTGCGTGGATGCAGTTTGTGTGCATACGTGAAAGGGGCGTACAAGGGGGTATGCAATGGAGAGAGAGATGCTCTTCGTTTCTCTTTATTATGACTAACTTTGTATATAGTATAAAAATATACAAATCCTCAGTGCAGAATAAATATCATTGTGGGCACCATGCAATGCAAATTAGCGTTCGTACTCCTCCGTATAACTTTGTAATGTTGTATATATGTAGAAACTCTAAAATAATTTTTTGGCCACACTTTATTCAAAAGGAATGTTGTATGCGAAATAAACATGAAGAGAGGGCTTTTTAGATCAATGGGGTACGTGATGTAACATGTGTGAATGTGTGGTTGATGCATTTGGCGGTACCTAGAGAGGTATGTGTGTGTATTATGTATTCAAGAGAGGCATGGATAGAGGGGCCGACGGGGGGGCGTGGGAGAGATAGCACGAGAAATGGGAGTGGTCTAGAGAGAGAGAGACGAATATGACGTCACGGCAAGAGATTCCATTCCCTGTAGTGTGTATATGCAAGGGGGGAGGGAATAGAGGCAGCAGGAGAAATTTTCTGTGTGGGTGGTGTTTGTGTTGGTATGTGTGGGTGTGAGAAGATAATGAGATGTGGGGGCAGAGGGTGTGTCACCGCGTGAGGTCCGGTGGGTCAAGGTGGGGCCCTTCGTTCTGTCCCTTCCTGTGCCACATTGGTCGGCCCGTGACGCATTTGGGAAGACCCATGGATGACTAGTCATACAAGACAAAGATATCAGAATTGTGAAGGACTCTGTGTCCACTGACAACGCCGGCTAGGATTTGTAACCCTAGGTTCTCAGACTAAGGTAACCCCTTTATCTCTGATATTACTATTCATCCAACGTAACTTTAAGGGGCATCCTACAGAATGCTCTGCTAGAATCATACTCGTCGATTAGGAAGAGAGGTGTGAGACAATGCGTGAGAGATAGGCGTAAAGATAATGTGCGTACATGAGACACGTAGGCAGGTCCATGTATATAGAAAGGGCCGATGAGGATTGTGCATGTGTATTTTTGCAAGAGGAAGAATGCTTGTGATA
Organism: Triticum aestivum; assembly: GCF_018294505.1. NCBI lineage: Eukaryota > Viridiplantae > Streptophyta > Magnoliopsida > Poales > Poaceae > Triticum > Triticum aestivum. The sequence goes on along the minus strand of NC_057803.1, from coordinate 397,282,998 downwards.
AAGGTTAGTGAAAACAGTTGTAAATGGTTACGAGAGGGAGGGAGGGTTATATCTAGAGCATGTGTGCGAGAAAGACACCTCGGGAGAGAGTGTGTGAGCATGTGTGAGAGACCACCGATGGAGGGTGAAACTACACGTAAAAGACTGCTCTACACATTGATTAAAGATATAAATTGTATCCAAATATTAGGATGGGATCATGATCTTTGCAATTAGCGTAAGGAGCGGTCATTGATCCATCAGACATCTAGATTCTATCGAATTAGAGCATGTCTATGTTATTATTCGACACAATTGATCCACATAGTTAGTATTTTGAACTCCAAACAATGCATCACTTTAGCAATTGAATATAAACGTGAGTATAGTTCATGTTGTGTGTGTAAAGCACATTATACATACGAAAGTTACACAATGGACATTATAAATACCTACTACCTATGAACTAGCATACATTTGAATTCAACTTAAGGTGGTTTAAAAAAACCGAATTCAACATGAAGTCCATTCAATTATTTGAATTTGATATCATGGCATTTGTAAACCATACCTAAATTATGGGGGCACCAATCTTTGCTCTGATTTTGTACATAATAGCATATGTAGTCGTGTACAAAATAGATTGAAATTTAGCTCCTCCATTCCAAAATAATCGTAGTTATAGGATTTTCATGTGTCAAAATTTCAAAAAGAAGCGGATAATTTAATGAGGGTTTCAAACATACAAGGTCAAATATAACATTGTATATTTAGGTCAATCCTCATAGTTCAAGAGTACTCTAAACGTGAATGCTTGTGTTTCAAAATTTCCAACGAAGCGCCAAAAGAGCCTCTACTCACCCGAAACCGCGTGAGACCAATGTTTGGTAGTACAAGGAAATTACTTTTCTAATAACTCCGACCTATGAAACCTACCGGCCCGACGTCGAAAGGTCTAAACCGGGGTAGGTTTGTAGCTTCATCTAAACGCCACGCAACCGCATCCAAAAAACATTCATACACAATGGCCGCCTAAGCACACATGCGCGCGGCCGAAATCGCTCCCGCCCACTATTTGGGACACCTGGGATTACCATCCTACTCCCGACCCGCAGTAGGTCCGAAATTTAAGAGGGGGGCAAAGTTTGTACTTTCCCCAAATTTCAAACAAGCGCGTCCCATCTTCTGTTCAAAAAAGCCAAAAACAAGTGTGTCCCAGACCGAAACATGGTTCCCCCCACCCGTCCGATTCCCCATTCGTACTCTGTGGGCGCCAAAACTACCTCTCCACCAGCCGCGAAACCTCGGCGTCCTCCGTCCGCCACCCCATCCCACCCATCAACCGCCGCCCTCCTCCATTACGCCAGAGCCGATACCCCGACGTCGTCGTCCACCGCAACCTCAACCGCAATGCCCTCCACGACTAGTAGTTGAAGCCGAGGCCGAGCCGTCCGTATCCGAGCCAGTTCAACCACGCCATCCTGCGCCTCACTGCTGCCGCTCCAACTTCGCCACCCTCCACCGCACCGGAGATGTTCCTGCTACGCCGTCCTTTGCCGCCTCGGATATGCTTCCCCTCCGCCGACATACGGCCACGGCAACACAGTCAACAATTTGGCCATGGGTTCGTCCAAGCCTGCACCCTCCAGAACATCGGTTTCCCCAGTAAAAAGAAGAAAATCGGCGCGACTTGTGGTGGTGACCACACCGGCAACCAAAAAAGGTACTCCTCTTCCCTTATTCGTGCAAATCTTACGTCTCTGCTTGCACGGTATTCATCCCACAAAAGACACTAGTTGACCGCTTCTTCTTGATACTAGAAGTTCCTAGTAACTTGCGATGCACAAGGTTTGTCCTCATATACTATTTCACCTTAGCTAGAGGTCCCTCGCCCTCCTGAATTACAATTTCTGGCCACTTGATTCCCAATTAACGGAAGCATTCCGCGGCATAACAGGCGCTAGTACGCCTATTACGCCAGGGAAGCAGCGCCTCTGTGTTTATCTTAGGTGTGTGTGCGGCCTAGAGCTACTAGCGCCCGATCTGGAGGTCGGCCGGGATTAAAGGGATGGCCTGGGGGCGCTGCCAAGCACGGCGGTGGTGTGAGGTCGATGGGAGGGCAAGGCGGCGGAGGCAGGGGTCTGGGCCGGTGGTCGCTGGCAGTTCGAGAAAGATCGTCAACAGTGACTGGCGGGAGGTAGACGAAGGCCATCTGCCCGTTCCTTATAGATCAGACAGTTCATTAAAAAAATCGACTGACCTATTTATTTTCAGTCGACTGTTATCTTAGATATGACCACATGTGGTGGTGTGCTGGAGGAGTACCTGCATTTCCTGTGCTCATACATTACAAAATCATACAAAGTACAATCTAATTTTGTTTGCCATGCAATGTTGTAGAGCTATCATATGTATCCTGTCATTTATTTTTCAGTCACCTGCTATCTGCTACTTTTACAGTGCACTAGTTCTGCACACACTTCACCCTTACTCTCACTGTTGTGTTTTTATGCAAGGGTATTTTGGACTCTGCTGCCATGAGAGAAGCCAAAAAGAAAAGAGAGAAGTCGCTCCAGTTTGGTGTGCGGCTAGGCAAGACACATTTCAACACTTTAAAGGGTGTAGTGTCAGCAGATGGAGACGGGGAACGTAGCACTGGAGTTGATGACCTCGCTCGCAATGAACCACCATCCCAGGTGCTTGCTTTAACTTCGCGGTGTCATATGTGGTTGCATGTTCCATATGGTTTCTAGCTTGTATTCGAAAGGCCGAAGTCGGTAAGATAAGGAAAGATATTTTGTTTACATGAACCACCTTCCCGTGAGCACTAGAAGACAAATAGCTAGTCAGGGAACTGGCCGAGCCAGTGACAAGCCCAGCAAAGATAGGCATCACCAGGAAGCCAGCTAAAAAGCTGCGATGGTGGCGAAGCAGCCCGCCTCCCACCAGGCTCTCGGGTCCTAGATGATCATGCTCACCACTCTAGCCGGATGTCTAGCTTGTATTGCTTCCAATTTGATTAAATTGCATCTGCTTAGCTTACACATTATACCTTTGAATATGCCATGCCTTTCTGTTTTTGCTACATACTAGTACATCTGTGTATTAACCATCTTCTTACATCAAACTAATGTTCTTGTGTATCCCTCATCAATCACTTATGATGAGGCAGGCAGGCAAGGGTCTACTCCTCATTTAAAGAATGCAGCGTCAGCCTCCCGACATAATTCTCAAGAAACAGAAATGCTAGATGAAGATAGTGAACGTAGCTCTGTAGTTGATTACATCATTTCCCCTACACGAGCATCGCAGGTGCTTGCTCTAACTTGGCAGCGTGATATGTGGTTGCATGTTGCATATGGTGTCTACATTGTAATTCTTCCAATCTGGTTAAACTGCATGTGCTAGTATGCTTAGCTTATACATTATACCTGTTAATGTGACATGCCTTCCTGTATTTAGTACATAGTATATCTATCTATTAAGCATGTCCTTAATAAAACTATTGTTTTTTTGTATCCCGCATCAATCAACATGACGAGACACCTTCAGTATATGCAGTGTGATATTAGTTGCATCTTTCATATGATTTATAGCATGCGTTGCTTCTAATTTGTTCAAATTCCATTTATGATGGGATGCTTTTAACTTGGCAGAGTCATATTGGTTGCATCTTTCATGTGGTGTCTAGCTTGCATTGCTTCATATTTGCTTGAATGGTTTCTGCTTAATTTACACAAAAAGTTGTGAACATGCCATGTCATCCTGTTTTTCATACATATTCCATCCTGGTATCATCTGTTTGCCTTACATCAAAGTAGTGATTGTCAGTATCATGCATGAATGAGTTATGAAGAGAGAATTTTATTGCTTTTTCTTGTCGGCTTTACTTGACAATTCAAAATCAATAAAGCAGAAGGAAGTTAGCAAGGCAGTGGATAAAGGTGCTCCTTCCGAACGGAGGGCCTCTACAGTTTCTACTCCTCCACACCCCCAAGATGATTTCCAAGACAACACATGCATAGACACTCAACAAAGTTGTGTTTATGATGAGCACGTCTCCCCTAGTGCAGCATCACCGGTGCTCCCTCTAACTTGGCACTGTTATATGTGGTTGCATGTTATGTGTGATGTCTAGCTTGTATTGCTTCTAATTTTGTTGAATTCCATCTGCTTACTTTACACATTATACTTGAGTAAGACACGTGTTCCTGTTTCTAGAGCATACAATATTTGTCTATCACACCTTGTTCTTACATCAAATTACTACTGTTGTGGAACCTGCAACAATCACTTATCATAAGACACATTTGACTTCGGAGTGTGATATAGGTTACATCTCACATTCTTTTCTAGCTTGTATTACTAATTTGTTGAAATGTCACTTATGAGAGACAGATTTAGCTTGGTAGAGTGATATTCGTTGCATCTTTCATATGGTGTCTAGCTTTCATTGCTTCTAATTTGTTGAAATGCCTTCTCCTTAGTTTACACATGATAAGCTATGAATATGCAATGGCACTAATGACGAGAGACCTCTAACATGGTAGTGTGATGTTGTTTGCATCTTGCATATGATTTATTTCTTGTACTGCTTCATATTTGTTTAAATGCCATTTCTGATGAGACACTGTTAACTTGGCAGAGCGATATTTGTAGCATCTTTCATATGGTGTCTACCTTCCATTGAATTGCTTCTAATTTGGTGAAATGTCTTCTTCTTAGTTTACACATCATAGTTCTGGTTATCTCTTCCGTCCTATTTTTCGTACATATTACATCCTCCTATCATGTGGTTGTCTAACATCAAAGTTCAGTTCGTCTGCATCACGCATCAATTTGTTCTGAAGAACTAAATTGTTATTCGTTTTTCTTGTCGGCTTGACTTAACACTTCACAGAGAAAGAGGAAGAAACACAGAATGTCGGGGAATGAGAAGCGGATGAATCCTGCAGATTCTGCTGGTACTGATGGTGCAATAGAAGGTCAAAGTCCAGCAGAAAATTCTACAAATACGGCATCCCATGCTACACGAGTTGCAAAAAAATACAAACAAAAACAAATAGCTGCCACCAAACAAGCAGAGACAGCCCTAGTTCTTGCAACACCTACCACAGTACTACCAGTTGCACGACGTACTCGTGCGTCAATTGAGCTAGCAGCACGTTCCCAAGCTCCCTTGCCACCTGACACTACATCCCAAGCACTCTTGACACAAGACGAGTTGGCAATATTAGATGAACCTTGTGAGCTTCAACAGCAAGAAGGTAGTTGCTGGAGTCAAGTTACAGTTGCATGCTTCTTTATATGTAGTCTCATAGTTTGACGTACACTAACACTTCCAATGTTTGTTGTTGGACTAGCACCTAGGCGCAAGAGGAAACAAACATCAGGGATAATGCTCGATAGGTTAACTAAATCTAGAGGAGGAAGAATGGAGATCCATTTTGAGGCAGGTTTAAAAAGGCCACGTGATGCTACAGAGTCAGCCAAGTTAGTATCAGAGGCAGTGGTTGCTGTTAGGTGTCATGTACGTATCCTCCCAACATGGATTTAGTACATGAATGACAAAGACGAAACCCAGTTCAACATCTTCCTCGACCATTTATCTGTAAGTATGGTTATGTATGGAAACTAGTAATATCGTCTTGCTCTGTCCAATACTTTCTAGGTTGCTGATAATGAGACTCCCATAATTTTCAACAAATGAGGTTAAAGTTGGATAGCCAAGATGATGCAACCAGACAAGCTTGCACCCATGTTTTCAGGTCTGCTCTGTGACAGTATCGGTATAACTTGAGGAAAACTCACTTTGAAGGCAAGGCTAATAGTGAACTTGCCCAAACATCTCTAGTGGAAAATATATCTGATGAAGACTGGAGAGGCCTCGTTAAACACTGGTCCGATCCGAAGTATCAGGTACATTATATATATGTCATCAGATCACATGTTGAAGTCCTATTTACGCATATGCCACACAAATCTATCTTCTTGTAGGTGAACTGTTCAAAGAACAAGGCCAACCGTACGAAAGTGAAATTCCAACAGACGACAGGATCTCGAGCTATATTGGACACTGCAAGGCTCTGGTAATTAGCTGCTCTTTCACTCTTTTTGCTGTACCATATTATCAGATCTATATTGACTTGTTCCAAATGCAGAGGAAAGCCCGCAAGGACCAAAAAGTACCTGAACCAAATGCTGTGGAAATCTTCAAGGACTGTCACACCAGCAAGAAGGGCATGACTACACCAGTCAAAGCCGCTGTTGTAAGTCCTTAATCGTCATGCCTTTTAACTACTACTTACTCTGACTTGTGCCTTGAACTCCATGGTTTGCAACCAATGTCTATTACTCTTTTCAATTTTATACACAATTGTCTTAGCGTATCATTGCACCTTACAAGGTTTAAAAGAGAGGAGTGATGTTCCTTTGATCTTGACCCGTAATCTGGTTCCGTGCTGGACTTGCCCACACAACGTTACAATTGCTTGTTTGTCTGTTCTCGGTTGTTTTGTTATATGAATGATGTCATACTATGCTTACCGTATTATAAACTTCGTCTCTTTATCCTTAGCCCTCAATACAATGTGAATAAATAGACAATACATTAGCGATGGTACATGGTCATATGTTTGGAACCTAGTTTTATTATGTACTTTGCAATAAAATACAACTAGTATTTTACATGGGTTCACTAGAATAAGTTCTGTATATAGACCAAAGCTATTTTGTTTGGTTTTGTTGCCTCCTTAATATCTTCTGTTCTAGTACTACTAATGTAAAACCTCAACTTTTCAGTGAGCTATGGAAAAAATGGTGGAACCGCCACCTTCTGAAGGTGGCGAGGCAACTATAACCGCAATGTCAGCTCTTGCTGCAGTTGGTCAGTACATGTCCACTAAAAGTGCCAAAAGCACGTTCCTGTGTAATTCTGGGTTGGTTGTTAAGGCAATATCGTCCAAACTACCTCATGATCAATATATGCAAGCTCAAAGCAATGTTGTATATGCGCTCCAGACACAAGTCCATTCCCTAAAGAGACCCTTTTTGAAACAAGGAGAAACATTGCTCAATGTCGTCAAGATATGCATGGTTTTGAAACCAGACTACCAGACATTTGCTATGTTGTTCAGGAGCCTAGGGGCAATGAAGGCAAGGGTTATGCTGCTCCATCGGACTATACAGCATGAAAACGTAATAGTCAGGTCAAATGAACTGAGCTTCTAAACTTCTGGTGGTGCATTTATCTGCAAGACTATTAAGTTTTATGCCAACCTTCCTTTTGATATATAGTTGTAATTTGTTTTGGTGCGATACAAAATTTATACTTAACGTGCAGCCACCGCCTGATGAAAATAGCAAGCCATTTTTGTATAGTGTAGGGTGTTCCCTATATTTGCACTGGTGGCGATCTTTGATGCCGAGTGGATGTAATCTGTGCAATCGCCTTAATAGCCTAGCGTTAGTTTTGGCCTTATTTATTTCCTAGTCTTCTTTTTCCCTGGTTTGCTAGTGGCCGCAAGTACCATGGGCCATATACAGTCCGTAGGATCCATGGGTCTCCTACGGGCCGTCAATAAATGGGCCTGTAATTGGTGGGCCTCAGGCCGTCGGATAAATGGGTCTACATGGGCCATAATAGGGCGTAATTGGTATCGGCCCAGCACGGTAACAGGCCGTTAATAGGCCATAGGACAGCAAAGGCTTAATTCTGTCAGAGGCATAACGGGTCGTTAATGGGCCATAATATAGGATGGCTGGAAACGGCGCAACGGGTTAACATGCCAGAAACGGGCCGACTCTTGCCATGGGCCGAATTTGGCCCATTAGGGTAACAGGCTAGTAATGGGCCGACTGTTGCCATGGGCCAAATTTGGCCCATTAGTGGAACATGCCAGTAACGGGCCGACTCTTGCCATGGGCCGAATTTGGCCCATTAGGGGAAAATGCCAGTAACGGGCCAGAAGTAATCGAGGGCCGAAAAGGAGCCCAAGCACATATGGGTTGTCAATAGGCCGAAAGCTAACATGGGCTGGAAACAGCCCAGGTAAATCATGGGTCGTTAACGGGTATAAAGAAAATTACTGTTCATTATGGGCTAGAGTCACCGTGGGCCTGTAATTGGCCGAAAGATACGAAGGCCTCATATGGGCCGAAAGACATCGTGGGCCATACATGGGCCGAAAGTGAAATGGGCTGGTATTATATTCGACGGCCCACATGACATTGTTGGACCGATTTCCTTTAGGGCCTAACGGGTCGTGAGTTAACGGGCCGTAAAATGGGTTATTTGCGAAGAGATCGTTAACAGGCTTTTCATGGGCCAGCCCATTAACTTTTGACCAAGTCAAACGGGCCGGCTTTGTAAGCTAAATGGGCCACTGTTGGGCCGTGCCACGTGTCGACATATCATAGGCGCCTACCTGACCCACTGACGAGCTGACACGTGTTTCGTCCGGCCAATAAGAATTTTACACGTGGAAATTTCCCATTGGTCGGGGCTGTTAACGGGTTATCAGATCCAAAACCCGACCCGATAGCTTAACGGCGTTCCGTTATGGTGGCTGCCACATGTCGGTCGCCCTTGACAAAAGCACTTCTGTGACGCACGATTTATCGTCATGGAAGTGGACACTTCCTTGATGATAATTTTGGTAATGTCATGGAACACTTCTACGACAGCACATGTATGACTATCTTGATTCTGTCATAAATTTGTCATGGATGAACATGCATGACAAAAAATGCGACCTAATGTGTCAAACAAGTATCATCACGGAAGTGTATTTTTTTGTAGTGTTCCCATGTGTCTGGTTGAAAACTTTTTGCTCATGGGTATGCGGTGAGTGTTACCAATCATACAAGACTATATGATGGTTGTGTATGTGGACTTGTCATAAGGCTCTGATACATGACCCTTCCTGAAAATATGATGAATTGTAGTTGCAAAGTTGACTGAAAACATAGTTTTTTTACTTTTCAATAGAGTTTATGCTTTATACTTTGATGTTGTGATGAATTGACACGTGTTCATGAGAAGTTTATGATAAAAGTTATTTGATAAGAGTTCTATAATAAAGTTTGTTGCTGTTATAATAATATACATGATGGTTCTATGTGTGTATTTTGTTTTTATCGACACCTCTCTCTCCAAGCATGTGAACTTGTTTTTTGATTTTGGTTTTCGCTTGAGGACAACCTAGGTCTAAACTTGGGGGAGCTGATACGTCCATTTTGCATCATGTTTTCCTATTGTTATTTATAATGCTTTTATGCATAATAATGCTTTATGGAGTTATTCTAAATCATTTTCTCTCATAATATGCAAGGTTCACACAAAGAAGGATAATGTCAGCAGCTGGCATTCTAGACCTAAAAAGGCTACGTTAGAGTTACCTATTCTGCGCATCTCCAAATGAGCTGAAACTTCATAGAGATTTTTATGGAATATTTAAGAATTATTGGAGCAAATAACTACTACAGGTGGCCCACCAGGTGGGCACAACCCACCTAGGGGCACCAGGGCCCCCAGGCATGCGCTAGTGGATTGTGCCCTCCTCGGCCCACCTCCTGTGCCCATCTTTTGGTATATAAGTCATTTATACCTAGAAAAAATAAGGAGAGGACTTTAGGGATGAAGCGCCACCGTCTCGAGGCGGAACTTGGGCAGGAGCACTTTTTCCCTCCGGCGGAACGATTCTGCCGAGGGAACTTCCCTCCCGGAGGGGGAAATCATCGTCATCATCATCACCAACAACTCTCTCATCTTGGGGAGGGCAATCTCCATCAACATCGTCAACAGCACCATCTCCTCTCAAACTCTAATTCATCTCTTGTGTTCAATCTTTTTACCGGAACCTTAGATTGTTGCTTGTGGGTGACTAGTAGTGTTGATTACGTCTTGTAGTTGATTACTATATGGTTTATTTGGTGGAATATTATATGTGCATATCCATTATTCTATTTAATACCCCTATGATCTTGAGCATGATTATCATTTTTGAGTAGTTACTTTCGTTCTTGAGGTCACGGGCGAAATCTTGTTGCAAGTAGTGATGTGAACTTGCTATGTGTTCGATATTTTGATGATATTTATGTGGTGACTCCCTTAGTGGTGCCATGTGAACGTCGACTACATGGAACTTCACTTTATTAGGGCCCAAGGGAATGCGTTGTGGAGTAGTTATTAGATGATGGGTCGCTAGAGTGACAGAAGCTTAAACCCTAGTTTATGTGCTACTTCGTAAGGGACTGATTTTGATATAAAATTTTAATGCTATGGTTAGATTTTATTTTAATACTTTTCTTGTAGTTGCGGATGCTTTCGAGGGAGTGTTTGCACACGAACACATCAACGTGTACCTCCGACACCGAGGATGATGCATCGCAGCTCACATCAAAGGAGGCCCGTTCGGAAACGCGGTACGCAAGCAATTCGGCGGGCGCTTTTGAGGACCCGAAACCCCACACACCTGGGAGGGAAGACGTCAGGGTGCAAGGCGGCTATGGGTTGCTCTAGGTCGACATGATCTCCCCTGGGGCCTTGAGGTTCGCCGCCCTGTAATGAATAAGAACGAGCGGACAATGAGAAGAAGAAGAGCTAGGGTTACGGAGAAAAGATAAAAGATTAAAAGTGGTAGATGATTTGGTCGATCGTGTGTTGTTCAATTAGCCATCACCCCTTAGGTATATAAGAGGTGACTAGACTTCCCGTGCAAGGAAAAGGCTTGGATTCACGTCCAATACCCTAGTCAAATTCGGATTGGCGAACTTTCCAAAACTATTAGGTTTAAACTGGCTCACCTTACGAGTCTTTTTTGTGGCAGTAAACGACCTCGGATGAAATTCTCCAAAAGCGTATGTACTCATTTCGACAAGATGAACAACTTTCATGTTGAATGTTTTTTGGTTCGAAGCAATCTTCCGGGCCAAAATGGTCACGCACTACCCATCAGACACGTGTCTGGTGGGGCGCGCCATATTTGGACTCCTCACATGGCTGCATTCCAATAGCTCTAATTTTTTGCATACAAACTAGGTTTGGGACGATTTTTATATCAGAATCGATCATTTCAACGAGACAAAGACAATTCATGTACATCATTTTTCCATATGAGGCCGTCCTGGGGGCGTAATCAGATGAATAGTGTTCTGAATACAAAATCTCAGTAATTCGAACACAACTTCGGCCATAGAGATGAGATCGGATGTCTATGGCCCAAATATTAAAGTTTCTCCTTTTGGAAATACTGAACTTTCTCACATTGATCACTTTTCCATTTGAGGTCATCTTAATGGTGTTTTTGACCATGCCAAAATTTGTTGTCAAGACATGCCCCCCTATTCTTCGGCGAAACATGTGTGCCAAAAATAACTTGCACATAGCTTGTTCTAAGGATGATGTCAACACTCCATTGGCCATTTTGCATGTTCTTAGGACGATAACTATATATCGTCCATTGCTTGTTTGAACCTCTTGATGCAAACTTGGGTGAAAACTTCTCAACTTCTATAACAATCCGGTGATAAGGTTCCATCGATGAAAACTATCCTCTGAACCATATTGTTCACCATTTCGCTAGGATTTTGTAGATAATCAAGAATGAACTTCCTCCAATCCTTACTTTGCCTGCATAAAAGTTTCATTAGTTGTCGGGCTGGTGAGCTCCAACTTGGCCTTACCTATGTTGGCAAGAACAAGCATCGGCTATTGATAGACATGCAATACACCATGACCAACATGATAGCCATATGTTTGCTATGCCAACCCTCTCCAATTTTCATGCCTGGATATATGATGAATATTAAAACAACCCAAGGCAATTTTTATGTCTAGACATACCTCAAGATAAACTAAAAGGGATTCATCAAAACATTGATAACCATTGGATATTTGTTGCCCTACTAATAATGAATCACCGGAAGCCTCAATATTTATAGCAGCTATAGGAAGGAAAAGCTCCAATCGCAATAACAATGCGTATTCGGCTTTGATCATTTGTGCATAAATATTTTAAGTGGCATGAGGCTTCACAAAATAGCACCATAAGGAGATATATAAAGAACACCCACACCTTGGCCATTGTTATGAATTGAACCATCAAAACATAATCTCCATAGTAATTGTCTCTCTCTCCAATCTAACTAAGGACGATGATAGAATTCCACACTAGACATGATTAGATAGTTTCTTAGGGCGATAGTTAAGTATCGGCCATTACCATGAGGTCCATATAGAATTAGTCCACCAAAACAAGTATAACAAAAATAAACAAATGAAATAGAAATAAAATATTTCGGCTCTTTGGATTATTAAGAAAAAATGTAGCTTAATAAAATATATAAAGATTTGGTAATACCCTCTCATGACGCAGAAAATTATGTCGCGTCCATGGATCAAAACAAATACATGGAGGGTAATTGAGCATACCGGATGATGAATACCATGGCAAAGGCATCAATGGCAGGGTTGAAGAATATGGATGATGTGCTAACTGAAGATTCTGATGGGGCAATGCAATCTTTCGGCTTAATTGTTTTTGGCTTCCATCCTTCTCTTTATTCACTTTTGTAGCACTTGTTGCAATAGAAGCATGCACATCATTTTTGTTTTGATTGGTCCTCTTGGGAACCTATGCCATGTTCTTCTTTCTCATCTCTTGTGCACTAAGATTTTGTAATTCCTTCTTTTTCCAATACGATAAGCCGAGTGGGTGTTAGGCGATGTAGCATGCAATTTCAAAAAAAATCCTATGATCACGCAAGATCTATCTAGGAGATGCATAACAACGAGAGGGGGAGAGTGTGTCCACGTACCCTCATAGATCGAAAGCGGAAGCATTAGGTTAACGCAGTTGATGTAGTCGAACGTCTTCGCGGTCCAACCGATCAAGTACTGAACATACGGAAACTCCAAGTTCAGCACACGTTCAACTCAATGACGTCCCTCGAAATCTTTATCAAGCAGAGGGTCGAGGGAGAGTTTCGTGAGCATGACGGCGTGGTGACGGTGATGGTGATGTGATCCGCGAAGGGCTTCTCCTAAGAACTACGACGCTATGACTAGAAGAGTAAACTATGGAGGGGGGCACTGCACACGTCTAAGATAACTATTGGTGTGCCTTTGGGTGCCCCCTGCCCCCGTATATAAAGGAGGGGAGGTGAGGCCGGCCGACCCCTAGGGGTGCGCCAAGTCGGGGGAGTCCCACTAGGACTCCTAGTCCTAGTCGTCTCCCCCCTTCCTTCCAACGAAGAGGGGGAATGGGGAAAGAGGGGAGAGGGAGAAGGAAAGGGGGGACGCACCCCACCCCTTGTGCAATTCGGACTGCTATGGGGGGGGGGGGGCGCCACCTCCTGTGTCCTGCCTCCTCGTCTCCATTATGGCCCATGAGGCCCATTAACTTTCCCGGGGGGTTTCGGTAACCTCCCAGTTCTCCGAAAAATCCCTGAACCCATTCGGAACCATTCCGGTGTCCATATATAACCTTTCAATATATGAATGTTTACCTCTCGACCATTTCGAGACCCCTCGTCATGTCCGTAATCTCATCCGGGACTCCTAATAGACTTTGGTCACCAAAACACATAACTCATAGTACAAAACATCATAAACGTTAAGCGTGTGGACCCTACGGGTTCGTGAACTATGTAGACATGACCGAGACACATCTCCGGTCAATAACTGATAGCCAGACCTGGATGCTCGTATTGGTTCCTACATATTCTACGAAGATCTTTATCGGTCAAACCCTGATGAAAACATACGTTATTCCATTTGTCATCGGTATGTTACTTTCCCGAGATTCAATCATCGGTATCATCATACCTAGTTCAATCTTGTTACCGGCAAGCCTCTTTACTCGTTCTGTAATACATCATCCCGCAACTAACTCGTTAGTCACATTTCTTGCAAGGCTTATAGTGATGTGCATTACCGAGAGGGCCCAGAGATACCTCTCTAATACACGGAGTGACAAATCCTAACAAACACCTTCAGAGACACCTATAGAGCATTTTTATAATCACCCAGTTACGTTGTGACGTTTGATAGCACACAAGGTGTTTCTCCTGTATTTGGGAGTTGCATAATCTCATAGTCAGAGGAATATGTATAAGTCATAAAGAATGTAATAGCAATAAAACTTTACGATCATTATGCTAAGCTAATAGATGGGTCTTGTCCATCACATCATTCTCTAATGATGTGATCCCGTTCATCAAATGACAACACATGTCTATGGTCAGGAAACTTAGCGATCTTTGATTAGCGAGCTAGTCAAGTAGAGGCATACTAGGGAAACTCTGTTTTTTGTATGTATTCACACATGTACTAAGTTTCCGGTTAATACAATTCTAGAATGAATAATAAATATTTATCAATATATAAGGAAATATAAATAAAAACTTTATTATTGCCTCTAGGGCATATTTCCTTCAGTGTCCCACATGCACTAGAGTCAATAATCTAGATTACATAGTAATGATTGTAAAACCCATGGAGTCTTGGTGTTGATCATGCTTTGCTCGTGGAAGAGGCTTAGTGAACGGGTCTGCAACATTCAGATCTGTATGTATCTTGCAAATGTCTATGTCTACCTCCTTGACTTGATCGCAGATGGAATTGAAGCGTCTCTTGATGTGTTTGGTTCTCTTGTGAAATCTGGATTCCTTGGCCAAGGTAATTGCTCTAGTATTGTCACAAAAGATTTTCATTGGACCCGACGCAATAGTTATTACACCTAGATCGGATATGAACTCCTTCATCCTAACTCCTTCATTTGCTCCTTCCAAAGCAGCTATGTACTCCGCTTCACACATAGATCCCGCCACGATGCTCTTCTTGGAACTGCACCAACTTACATCTCCACCATTCAATATAAATACATATCCGGTTTGCGACTTTGAGTCATGCAGATCAGTGTCAAAGCTTGCATCAATGTAACCATTTACGACAAGCTCTTTGTCACCTCCATAAACGAGAAACAAATCCTTAGTCCTTTTAAGGTATTTCAGGATATTCTTGACCGATGTCCAATGATCCACTCTTGGATTACTTTGGTACCTCCATGCACAACTTATAGCAAGGCACACATCAGGTTTGGTACACAACATTGCATACATGATAGAACCTATGGCTGAAGCATAGGGAATGACTTTCATTTTCTCTCTATCTTCTGTAGTGGTCGGGCATTGAGTCTGACTCAACTTCACACCTTGTAACACAGTCAAGAACCCTTTCTTTGACTGATCCATTTTGAACGTCTTCAAAACTTTATAAATGTATGTGCTTCATGAAAGTCCAATTAAGCGTCTTGATCTATCTCTATAGATCTTGATGCCCAATATATAAGCAGGTTCATCGAGGTCTTTCATTGAAAAATTCTTATTCAAGTATCCTTTTATGCTATCCAGAAATTATGCATTATTTCCAATCAACAATTTGTCATCCACATATAATATTAGAAGTCCTATAGAGCTCCCACTCAGTTTCTTGTAAATACAGGCTTCTCCAAAATTTGTATAAAACCATATGCTTTTATCACACTATCAAAGCGTATATTCCAACTCTGAGAGGCTTGGATCAGTCCATAAATGCATCGCTATAGGTTACACACTTTGTTAGCACCTCTAGGATCAACAAAACCTTCTGGTTGCATCATATACAATTCTTCTTTAAGGAATCCATTAAGAAATGCAATTTTTACATCCATTTGCCAAATTTCATAATCATAAAATGCGGCAATTGCTCACATGATTCGGACAGACTTAAGTATCGCTACGGGCGAGAAGATCTCATCGTAGTCAACTCCTTGAACTTGTCGAAAACCTTTTGCAACAAGTTGAGCTTTGTAGACAATAACATTACCGTCAGCGTCAGTCTTCTTGAAGATCCATTTATTCTCTATGGCTTGCCGATAATCGGGCAAGTCAACCAAAGCCCACACTTTGTTCTCATCCATGGATCCCAACTTAGATTTCATGGCCTCAAGCCATTTTGCAGAATCTGGGCTCATCCTCGCTTCCTCATAGTTCATAGGCTCGTTATGGTCAAGTAACATGACCTCTAGAACAAGATTATCGTACAACTCTGGTGCAGATCGTACTCTGGTTGACCTACGAGGTTCAGTAGTAACTAGATCTGAAGTTTCATGATCATCATCATTAGCTTCCTCACTAATTGGTGTAGCAATCACTGGAACTGATTTCTGTGATGAACTACTTTCCAATTCGGGAGAAGGTACTATTACCTCATCAAGTTCTACTTTCCTCCCACTCACTTCTTTCGAGAGAAACTCCTCTAGAAAGGATCCATTCTTAGCAACGAATATCTTGCCTTTGGATCTATGATAGAAGGTGTACCCAACAGTTTCCTTTGGGTATCATATGAAGACGCATTTCTCCGATTTAGTTTCGAGCTTATTAGGTTGAAGCCTTTTCACATAAACATCGCATCCCTAAACTTTGAGAAACGACAACTTAGGTTTCTTGCCAAACCACAGTTCATATGGTGTCGTCTCAATGGATTTAGATGGTGCCCTATTTAACGTGAATGCAGTCGTCTCTAAAGCATAACCCCGAAACGATAGCGGTAAATCGGTAAGAAACATCATTGATCGCACCATGTCTAATAAATTATGGTTACGACATGCAGACACACCATTACGCTGTGGTGTTCCAGGTAGCGTGAGTTGCGAAACTATTCCACATTGTTTCAAATGAAGACCAAACTCATAACTCAAATATTCACCACTTCACTCTGAAATTCTTTGACCTTTTCAAATGTTTCAGGCTTAGGTTTCATTAAATAGACATACCCATATCTTCTCAAATCATCTATAAAGGTCAAAAAATAACGATACCCGCCGCGGGCCTCAACACTCATCGGGCCGCATACATCAGTATGTATTATTTCGAATAAGTCATTTGCTCGCTCCATTGTTCCGGAGAATGGAGTCTTAGTCATCTTGCCCATGAGGCATGGTTCGCCAATATCAAGTGATTCATAATCTAGTGATTCCAAAAGCCCATCAGCATGGACTTTCTTCATGCGCTTTGCACCAATATGACCTAAACGACAGTGCCACAAATAAGTTAGACTATCATTATTAACTTTGCATCTTTTGGCTTCAATATTATGAATATGTGTATCACTACGATTGGGATTCAACAAAAATAGACCACTCATCAAGGGTGCATGGCCATAAAAGATATTACTCATATAAATAGAACAACCATTATTCTCTGATTTAAATGAATAACCGTCTCGCATCAAACAAGATCCAGATATAATGTTGATGCTAAACGTTGTCACCAATAACAATTATTGAGGCCTAAAACTAATCCCAAGGGTAGATGTAGAGGGTGCGTGCCGATGGCGATCACATCGACCTTGGAACCATTTCCGCCGCACATCGTCACCTCGTCCTTACCCAATCCTCATTTGATCTGTAGCCCCTGTTTCGAGTTGCAAATATGAGCAACAGAACCAGTATCAAATACCCGGGCGCTACTATGAGAAATAGTAAAGTACACATCAATAAGATGTATATCAAATATACCTTTCACTTTGCCATCCTTCTTATCCGCCAAATACTTGGGGCAGTTGCGCTTCAAGTGACCAGTACCTTTGTAGTAGAAGCACTCAGTTTCAGGCTTAGGTCCAGACTTGGGCTTCCTCCCGGGAGTAGCAACTTGTTTGCTATTATTATTGAAGTTCCCCTTCTTCCCTTTGCCCTTTTTCTTGAAACTACTAGTCTTGTTAACCATCAACACTTGATGCTCCTTCTTGATTTCTACCTCCACAGCCTTTAGCATTGCGAAGATCTCAGGAATTGTCTTTTCCATCCCTTGCATATTATAGTTCATCACAAAGCCTTTATAGCTTGGTGGCAGTGATTGAAGAACTCTGTCAATGACACTATCGTCAGGAAGGTTAACTCCTAGCTGAGTCAAGTGGTTATGGTACCCAGACATTCTGAGTATGTGTTCACTAACAGAACTATTCTCCTCCATTTTGCATCTGTAGAACTTGTAGGAGACTTCATATCTCTCAACTCGGGCATTTGCTTGAAGTATTAACTTCAACTCCTGGAACATCTCATATGCTCCATTCATAACGCCCGGAGTCTCGATTCTAAGCCGTAAAGCATGGCACACTGAACTATCGAGTAGCCATCAACTTTAGTTTGCTAGACATTCATAACGCTCGGAGTTGCTCCTGTAGCAGGTCTTGCACCTAGCGGTGCTTCTAGGACGTAATTCTTCCGTGCAGCAATGAGGATAATCCTCAAGTTACGGACCCAGTCCGTGTAGTTGCTACCATCTTCTTTCAACTTAGCTTTCTCTAGGAAGGCATTAAAATTCAAGGGAACGGTAGCATGGGCCATTGATCTACAACAACATAGATATGCTAAAACTATCAAGACTAAGTTCTTGATAAATTAATGTGCAATTAATCAAATTACTTAAGAACTCCCACTTAGATAGACATCCCTCTAGTCATCTAAATGATCACGAGATCCATAACAACTAACCATGTCCGATCATCACGTGAGTTGGAGTAGTTTTCAATGGTGAACATCTCGATGTTGATCATATCTACTATATGATTCACGTTTGACCTTTCAGTCTCAGTTTTCTGAGGCCATATCTGAATATGCTAGGCTCTTCAAGTTTAACCCGAGTATTCTGCACAGGCAAAACTGGCTTGCACCCGTTGTATGTGAACATAGAGCTTATCACAGCCGATCATCACGTGGTCTCTCGGCATGAGAAACTATAGCAATGGTGCATACTCAGGGAGAACACTTATACATAGAAATTTAGTGAGGAATCATCTTATAATGCTACCGCTGTACTAAATAAAATAAGATGCATAAAAGATAAACATCACATGCAATCAAAATATGTGACATTATATGGCCATCATCATCTTGTGCCTTTGATATCCATCTCCAAAGCACCGTCATGATCTCCATGATCACCTGCTTGACACCTTGATCTCCATCATAGCGTCATTGTCGTCTCACCAACTATTGCTTCTATGACTATCGCTACCGCTTTGTTGGGGATATTACTACTGGACATAAACTGGCTAGAGGAGGCCGGGTTATCCCCATGATGATTATCTTATTTGAAGCCCATGAAGACATGAATGATGGCGCTTCATGAAGGCCCAAGACCCAAAGGCAGGTTAAAGCCTGTAGACATACCGGCATTGATGTATGCTTGTGTGATAAGATAGAAGTAGAGACCGAGCCAGATACGTTTATGATATGGCCTCGGGACTCTGTAACCGGCGGGCGTCGACCTATGTATATAAAGGGGCGACCCGACGGCGGTTTAGGTACAACACACAACAACTCGAGAGCCAGGCAAAGCGGAGTTTTCTCCCTGGTCATCAAACCCTAGCAATTCCATCACAACTGGAGTAGGCTTTTACCTTCATCGTAAGGGGCAGAACTAGTATAAACTCTCGCATCCTTTGTCCGCTTTAAACCCCTTTAAGCTAACCCGTAGCGATGGCTCCACGACTAAGTCCTTTCATGAGGACATTTGCCGTGACAAAACCACGATAGTTGGCACCCACCGTGGGGCTATCGCATGATGGTTTCGAGCTCTTGAAGGGCTGCTTCGAAGGACTCAGGGGATACGCTGTGGGCCGGATGACTAAAAGTCATCGTGGCAAGCTCTACATCGACGATGCAGGATGGAGTCCCGAGGCCGGCTCAATTGAGTATGGGTACCGGGTCCCCTTTGGTGGAATTCAATTCTTCATTGGTAAGATCGGCAAACCGGGCCTTGAGCTAGACATCTGCACCGACATCATAGAGACGGCTCAGCATGCAAGCTGTGCCCAGGTTCAGCCCGCCGTAAAGCATGCCTTCATAGGTGTCATCCATGGAGCGGAATCTGAGGATAGATCGGTATCTGGTGGCAAAACCGTTGAATGCTCTGATGTCGAGTCTTCAACCGGAGAGACCGAGTCACTATACCAGCTACAGGATAGCCGAATTAGTGGAGGTTCTGATGGCGACAGTATTCCGGACCCCCTTGATCTGGCGAGCCAGGTTGCAGTCTTCATGGCCGGTACACAATCAGCGCATCACTCTTCTACCGCCGCGGCAATGATCTCTGGTTCAGCAGCAGCAACACCAGCGGGAGCAGGGGGCTCTACGCAGCCTCCGGGCTCAGGTTTTGTCCGATTTGTTTGACGCTTTAGCAACGTTGCGGGCAGCAGAGGTGGACGCGACAAACCAGGATTAGCACAACGCAAAGATTGCAAAGGTGCAGGATCAGATAACTCAAGCTAAAGAGGACATGGCAGCAGAGAACACCAGGATGGCTACAAAGCGGGCCGAGTTAGAGGCTCAGGCCTACCGACTTATGCTGGATCAGAGTGCGTCAGATGATGTCATGAGGAGAAGATACCGGTCGCACCTCCCACCTGTTTTTGAGGCAAGAAATCTCTTTGAGACACCAGGAGCGGGCACCAGCAACCAGCCAGTGGTAAACCGGGCGGAGGCACCTGAGACCGGGGCACCGGTTCAACCTCATGTGATAGATCCGCCGCCTCAGCCTTGTCAGAACGAGATCCCATCACGGCACGTCTCAACGCCTTCGGGACATTACTCTAACCCGTTGGACAACATCGTTGCTGCCGCTTCACGATTGGCAGCTCTCTCGATTGATGACAAGTCCCTAGTAGTAGTTGAAACACGACGGGCCAGGGAGCTCCTTCAGATGGCATTGACTCAGCAGCAGGCTTATTCATATAGCCGCGAAAGGATTCATTCTAGTCCCCCCCAAGCCGGAGCTACAACAGGCATATCGATGAACCAGCCGTATCAAGCAGCGCGCGGAATCGTAATCCTCCCCGTGGCCATTACCCGACGGGTGGCGGTGGCAATGCCCAGGATGTAGTGGATCGCGCTAGGGCACGTTGGGAAGCCGAGTTAGCGGCACAACACGAAGCTCCGGTTCGACAACTCACCCCGATTCGTCCAACAACATCGGTGGAACCGGGGGTTACCTCTAGTTCTTTGGGAGTACCCTGCAACGTACGGCTACCCAAGGATTTCAAATGCCCTTGCAAGGTGCCGAATTACACTGCCGATTTATCCCTCGAGTCATGGGTGGAAAGCTATGAGATGGCAATGGAGATGCTGGATGTGGATGAAGCGGCGTGTGCCAAATACTTTACCATGATGTTGGAGGGAAAAGCTCGCACATGGTTGAAAAATCTGCCAGCCAACTCTATTGGATCGTGGGCCGAGTTAAGGGCCCGGTTTATCCAGAACTTCAAGGATACATGCAAGCAGCCCATGTCCATCGTGGATTTGGCTGCCTGTGTCCGGGAGGAAGGAGAATCAACAACCCACTGGGTGCGCCGGGTTTCGGAGATTTTGCATTCATTAGACCGCATCAACGCTGACACAGTCGATTTAACTTTGGAAGGCAAATGCCGGTTTGTACCTTTGAAGCTGAAATTGGGACGGCTCGAACGCCATTGTAATGACATGGGAACACTTATGGCAGCTCTGGTAAAGTATGCCGACTCTGATAGTACCAAGGACCCCGAGTCTAATGATGACAAGACAGGGAAGGGAAAGAAGAGCTGCAACACCAAGGAGCAGCACCATAATCCGGCAGGTCATGGGAACAACGGTAAACGCAAGGCGGATAATAGCTTGGACTTTGTGGCCAACACCAACACCCAGGATAACGGTCAGCGGCGTAAGGGTAAACCGCCCTAGCGGGGTGGAGGGTCAGGCCCCAATCTGGAGCGCCTGTTAAACCAGCCTTGCCCAAAGCACAGATTGAAGGAGAGGTCAGCTACGCATCTTTGGAAGGATTGCTTCATCATGCGGGAATTCAAAAATTCAAATCTATTTCAATATGACAATGGACCGCCTGGCAGTTCAGGAGGCGGTTTCCATGGGCCGGGTTATGGTGGTGGCAGTTCCGGTTCAGGATTCCAATGCAACCAAACCGGACATGGCAATCAGAGCAGCCAGGGCAACCAAGGAGGTGACAACCATCAGGGGAATCAACAACAGCAACAATCGGGCTATCAGAGCAATCCAAAGCAGTTGAATAGTGGGCAGTATCATGTCTTCACCACTAGCTTATGTAAGCACGATCAGAAGCTTCAGAAAAGAGCCATGAACTCCATTGAACCGGCGGTACCTCGTTATCTGCGCTGGTCTGAACAGCCCATCCTGTGGAGTCGAGAGGATCATTCACCCCAGGTTGACAATTCGGGTCATCTGGCTTTAGTGGTGGCACCTCAGGTTGGGGGGTATAAATTTACCAAGGTGCTTATGGATGGATGAAGCAGTATCAATATCCTTTACTATGAAACCTTTCATCGCATGGGGTTGACAGATAAGAATCTTAAACCATCGAATACCGCGTTTCATGGGGTAGTGCCTGGTAAATCGGCATACCCAGTTGGTAAGATAGCTCTGGAAGTTGCATTTGGAGACGATCATGATTCAAGATCAGAGGTGTTGACTTTTGAAGTGGTGAAAATCAAGAGTCCATATCATGCCCTGTTCGGACGGCCGGCTTATGCTAAGTTCATGGCAAGCCCTGTTATGTTTATCTGCAGCTTAATATGTCAGGTCATAAGGGGACCTTCACGGTGCATGGGAGCCAGAAGATTGCTTTGGAATGTGAAGAAGGTGATGCGGCTTATCCTGAGTCGGTTTGTTCCACACAGGAGCTGAAATTTTATAAGGACAATGTTGATCCGGCAGATATGACTTCTCTAAAAAAGCCAACTACTAAGCATGATCTGGTTCTGAAATTTAAATCAGCTAAGGAGACTAAGCTAGTTGACTTTGTTCCTGGCGATTCATCCAAGCAGTTCAGCATCAGCGCTAACCTGGATCCGAAATAGGAAAGCTCCCTCATCGAGTTCATCCGTGAGAACCGGGACATCTTTGCATGGAAGCCTTCTGACATGCCAGGTGTACCGAGGGAACTCGATGAGCACACCCATCATATAGATCCTAAGTTTAAACCGGTCAGGCAATTTCTTCGCTGCTTCAACGAAGAAAGGCGTAAAGCTATTGGCGAGGAGGTAGACCGGCATTTGGCAGCAGGGTTTATTGTGGAGGTCTTTCACCCTGAGTGGCTAGCTAATCCGGTGCTGGTACTTAAGAAAAACAGCACTTGGCGTATATTGTTGGGATTACACAGACTTAAACAAAGCCTGTCCAGCTGACCCCTTTGCTCTCCCTTGAATCGATCAAATTATTGATGCTATAGCAAGTTGTGAATGTTTGTGTTTTCTGGATGCTTATTCTGGTTATGATCAGATCAAAATGGTAGTTAAGGACCAGGAGAAGACAACTTTCATAATTCCCTTTGGAGCCTTCTGCTATGTATCTATGCCTTTTGGGCTCAAGAGTGCCCAAGCAACTTATCAACGCTGTGTGCAGAATTGTCTGCATAAACAGATTGGGCGCAATGTCCATGCATATGTGGATGATATTGTGGTGAAGTCCAGAAAGGAGGAGACATTGATAGGTGACTTGAAGGAAACTTTTGATAACCTCCGGGTTTATAAGATGATGCTTAATCCGGCCAAATGTGTCTTTGGTGTACCGGTAGGCAAGCTTTTGGGTTTTCTGGTGTCTAACAGGGGCATTGAAGCTAATCCGGAGAAGATCACGGCTATCGCATCTCTGGCTAAACCAACATGCATTAACGATGTTCAACGTTTGGCGGGCCAGATTGCAGCCTTAAGCCAGTTTATCGATTGCCTTGGAGATAAGGCTATCCCTTTATATCAGATGCTAAAGAAAACGGATCACTTCATCTGGAGTGATGCGGCTGATAAAGCGCTTGAGGATTTGAAGAGACAGTTAGCCAAGCCACCTATCCTTGCGGCTCCGGTTGATAAGGAGCCCTTATTACTATATGTGGCTGCTAATGCTCGGGCTGTTAGTGTGGCTATTGTTGTGGAGCGCAAGGAGGCTGGGAAAGAGTATCCGGTTCAACGGCCGGTTTACTATATCAGCAAGGTGCTTATTGAGTCCAAACAGAGATACCCACATTGGCAGAAGCTGGTGTATGGGGTTTTTATGGCAAGCCAGAAGCTCAAGCTTTATTTTCAGGGTCATCCTATCACAGTGGTCAGTTCAGTCCCCCTTGGGAGATATCATCCAAAACAGAGAAGCAACTGGCCAGATTGCTAAATGTGCTATTGAGCTTGGACCTCACGGGCTAAAGTATACGCCTCGCACAACAATCAAATCCCAAGCACTTGTGGAGTTCATCAATGATTGGACAGAGTTGCAAGCACCGGAGGAAAAGCCAGACAACACTTATTGGACTATTCATTTTGATGCGTCCTGGCAATTAGAGGGCTCAGGGGCTGGAGTCATATTAACTTCCCCACGAGGTGATTATTTTTGTTATGTTCTCCGTTTAATGTTCCCTTGTACTAACAATGCAGTTGATTATGAGGCCTTGCTCCATGGTCCTCGAATGGCTAAGGAAATGAATTTAAGCTAGGTTAAGTGCTTTGGTGACTCGGACCTGGTGGCTCAACAGGTATCTGGCACTTGGGATTCCAAGGATCCACTCATGACGGCACATTGACGTGAGGTGGACGAAGTGGCTGGTCATTTCAAAGGTTATCAGGTTGACCATATAGACCGGCGGAAGAATGAAGCAGCGGACGCTTTAAGTCACTTAGGCTCTCAATGTAAACCGGTGCCACCCAATACCTTTCTCAATGTGCTGCATAATCCGTTAGTCAAGATACCTACGGAGGAGGATTTGGCTATCCCTAACCCTGAGGCTCAATTGGTGGCGGCTCTTCATGTTATTCCGGATTGGATGGTCCCATACCTGGCATACATGAACCGCAGCGAGTTACCAGACGATGAAACCTTGGCCTGAAAGATAGTCCGGCGATCCAAGTCTATGAACATTGTCAATGGGGAGCTACATCATTGCAGCGTCACAGGAGCGTTTCAGTGTTGTGTATATCCTCAAGAAGGTTCTGAGATTTTGCGTGAGATCCACGAAGGAGATTGTGGTCACCATGCCGGTTCAAAATCCTTGGTGGCTAAAGCCTTTCGTCACGTCTTCTATTGGTTGACGGCTCATGCTAATGCTGAGGATTTGGTAAGGAGGTGTGACGGTTGTCAGAAGTTTACATGCCGTGGTCATGTTCCGGCTCAAGAATTAAGAATGATTCCAATAACTTGGTCGTTCGCAACTTGGGGGCTCGATATGGTTGGACCTTTTAAGAGGTCCAAAGACAAGAAGACCCACTTGCTGGTGGCGGTTGATAAGTTTACCAAGTGGGTAGAGGTAGAACCAGTCAGTAAGTGTGATGCCACTACGGCGGTTCAATTCATCAAAAAGGTGATATTCCGGTTTTGTTTTGCACACAGCATTGTAACTGATAATGGTACTAATCTGTCTAAGGGTGCTATGGAAGAATTTTGCCAACTTGAGCACATCCGGCTTGACATGTCATCAGTGGCTCACCCCCAATCTAATGTTCAAGCAGAGAGGGCCAATCAAGAAATTTTGAGAGGTATCAAACCCCGGCTTATGGTTCCTTTAAAGCGGACGCCGGGTTGTTGGGTGGAGGAGTTACCTTCCGTGTTATGGAGTATCAACACCACACCAAACAGATCTACGGGTTACACACCTTTCTTCATGGTTTATGGAGCAGAGGCAGTTCTCCCTAGTGACATACGTCATGACTCGCCCCATGTGGCGGCTTATGTTGAAGCTGATAATGAAAAAGCACGTCAGGACTCATTGGACCTGTTAGATGAGGAGCGTGATCTTGCGAAAACACGTTCGGCGATTTATCAACAAGATCTGCGATGTTATCACAGCCGCCGGGTTAAAACCAAAACTTTTCAAGAAGGCGATCTAGTGCTCTGGCTCATGCAGGATCAGACTGATATGCACAAGTTATCCCCACCTTGGGAAGGGACTTTTGTGGTTAGCAAAAATTTGCACAATGGATCATACTACCTTATCGATGTTCGAGAGCACAAAGACTCACGTAAATCGGAGGAGGAGACCCAGCGGCCTATAACTCATCTTCGACCTTACTATAATTGAGCCATAGGCTCTTTTATGTACATAATTATGACAATGTATATATTATGATCAATATAATAAACCAGAGCTTCAGCTAAAGCGGGGTCTCTGTTGTTTTTACATCATGTGTGTTTACATGGAGGCTTCTGTTTACAAAGCAGAATTCCATTGATCCGGCTTGTAAAGCCACACATATAAAAGGAAATCACTAGGGGCTTGGTTGTATTCAAACCATAGCTACACCTCCTGATAGGCTTAAAGCCAAAAGGAAATTATGTGGGGCGAAAGAGAGTGTTGCACTAGCACAACTCAAACATAGGCACCCGCCGAGCACAGCTCAAATATTGCTTGGGGGCTCTTTGCTTCTCAAAGAACAAAGAGTCTCCACCCTTGCAATAGGCTATCAAGCCAGGCTTGGAAGCCAGCTGTATTCACCTAAAACTCCGGGTTATCCAGCCTGTTTAAGTAAGCCACTCCGTCCTGGTAAAACTGGTATGACCCGTCGAACGTTTGACAAGTCAATCTCATAGACCTTGAACTTGTCAAAGTTAAAACGATGATTGGTTAAAGATTGAGGTCCATGTTAAAAGGCTTTGTAAAATGGTTTAACTCAGTGGCCTGGCAGCCCATGAAAAGCCTCGATTTAGGGCCTGGCAGCCCATGAAAAGCCTCACATATTCTTCTTGTATTTTTTGCAAAGTTTTTCTTCTCTTTTGATAAAATTCATAAGTGTTTTCTGATAAACCGGCGTTTATTACAACCCGTCGTGGCTTATAATGGTAAATTGTTAGTACATGATCAGCTATCATCCGGCCTTTATTGTTCCGGTCTAGTTTTGACTACAAGTCACTAGTATTATATGGATAAAACCAGTGTCTATCATAACCTGGTACTGTTTTATCATAAACCTACAAACCGGGAAGGAGTCATCTATACTCCAGCTTGGTGTTATGACCCTTTTATAACAATCATGGGTCAAACAATGAAGGTAACAGGTATTTTCTATTTTATATCTGATTGTTTTTTAAACAGCCTTGGCTCTACACCTAGGATATATATTTGGGCATCATGACCCGTCCAGCAGTAAACCGCCAGCACCCTTTCAATCTCTTGTATGCAGGAACAAGTTAAAATACAACCACCGTGGATTATGCATATAATAAAGATCCCAAAAGCATGGCGAGTTATCAGTATCAAGCAAAATAAGTATGCTCAATGGCATAAGAGACAAGTGTTTGAACTAGCCTATTACAAGGCTTTTAATGCCCATGCAGGATAATTGTTTTAGTAAGAATGGTAGGCTGTGACAGACTAATCCAGCCTCCGGTTCAGGATTCATCACTAGGACGACTTGAAGATTGAGGGTCATCTTGAGTCGGTGCATCCTCCTCCTCTCTACCTAGTGACTGGAAATCAATCGTTGCCCAATCGATTCCAGTTAAATATTGGAACACGACTTCTTCACATATAAGGGTGGAAGGATCAATGTCAGGGGCATAAGCGTGCTTACGAATTGGCGGAACAAGATCTTCTACATCATGTGTTGGTGCAGGATATCTTTTCTGATAAGCATCATAAACCGGCTGATAAAGAGATAGATCTGTTTCATCTACCAATTTACTCGGGTCGCAGTTCCCTTGTCAGCCTTCGGAGATCATCATTGTTAAATTCTGAATTGTCTTCCTTTTACACCGGGATAGCCTTGGCCAATATCTGCTAGTTCAAGATCTGGAATCCATGCCTTGGCCCGGATTAGGCGCAGTCAGCGCGCCTGACCTTGCAGCTGACCTTTTAGGTTCATCCAACCGGGCAGGCAACATTGACAGTTTCTCGATGGTTTCTTTTATCAACATTGGAGGAGGCCTGTTATAGGCAGCAGTGCAAATAGCCCATTAGGATCCGGAATATAGCTACTCTATCAAAGTATAGGCATCCTTCAGCTTCATCCGCATGTCGGAGCCCAGATGGGCAATGTGGGTCCCTGTGACATTGCAAGCATCAGTAAACTGGTAACTGATAAGGTAAAATGACTTGAAAAACATCAAATGAGGATACTTACCAAATACAGCTGAGGTCATAGCATTTATTTTATGCTTTAAACCGGTTAGTTCTTCGACCACCGGTTTAAGGGCTGCTTCTGCGTCTTCGGCTCTCTTTACTAAAGCGGCCTTCTCTTTGTCCCAATCTACACGTTCCTTCTTAAAGGTTTCCTTCAGCTTCTCCATGGCTGTTAAGACATCGGTAAGTTCCTCCTTGGCTTTAGAAGCCTCCGCTTGCTAAGATTTAATGTTCTCTTGAAGATCAGCGGTTTGGGCGTCCTTTTTGTTCAGCTCAACCTATAAAGAAAAGACATATCATCAATGGGCTGTATATATTTGAAGTACCAAGCGTATAACAAGTTATGCACTTTGCACTTGGGGGCTAATGCTTACTTGCTTCATTCTAGAAAATTATTTCAAGTCCCAAGTATAATGCAAGCATTATTCTTGGCACTTGGGGGCTAATGTACATCTGCTCAAAGTAAAAGTGGTTAAAGTCCCGGTTCACCTTGGAAATATAAACCGGCCCTTGGGGACTACACAAGCAAAAGTTACAAGATTACAATGCTAAAGTACCGGTTCATTTTTAAAGGATCAACCGACCCTTGGAGGATAAGTATGCAGAAGTGCGATATTATGGAGTCCCGGTTTTTGATTACTATCATAAATCGGCCCTTGGGAGCTACTGGAATTAGTACTTACAATTCGACTTAAGAGAGAAAAGGATTTGCGATTACCTCATAACATTCCTTCATCAAGTTCACTAAACCAGCTTTGTAGTCACGGTTTGTGTACATGCGGTTTAAAAAACCAGAATGGAGCTCCTGGGTACTAAGGTGGGCATAGCTTGATAAATCGGTGCTCCATTTGCCTTTCTCCATGGCCGCACGTTCTTCTTTGGCGCTATGTTTTGCTAATACAACAGGATGGCCAGGGGAGGTGTGGCCAACGCCAGTAATGATAACCTCATCTTCCTTGTCACTAGCAGCATTTACTGGAGTTGGTGGAATATTAGTAGCCTTAACCGGACTAGACGGTCCATCATTAGTACGGACTGGACTTGCCGGTTTATTAGCTTGCGATGCGGTATCAACTTCTACTTGTTCAGTAAAACATGATCTGGGGGTGGCACATCATCAAGTATGGCGTCAGCATTTGCTCTCTCCGATTCTGGAATTGTCTCCGGTTCAACTGTCACATGGTCATCAGATGGTTTATCTACACGACCCTTCTTACTGGGTCTGGCCTTGGATCTGAAAGAGGAAGGTGTACATATCAGTATAGCACATAAGTATAAAGCGTCAAAAAGAGACAACTTAAGGCATTTACCCAGGGACGGTCTTGAGGGGTGGAAGTTGTGTGGCAGTTGATTCGCCGGATGATGAAGGTGGCATTCCTTGATAATTCGAATCACATGGATTAAGAGGTTGTCGGAAATAACCCGCCTTGGGGTAAGAAGTATTGGAAGTATATGAGACCTCAGATTGGCGCTTCTGAACCGGAGTATTTAGCAGACCGGTTGAAGTGATTACTTGGCCGCTATGACGGGTTGTGCGGCGAGCTTCGTGTTGCTGCTTCTTCAAAAGAAAGTTTGGTTCCAAGTAAGCTAGGGGTGAGAAAATCTTACTTTCCGGATTGCTTAACGGATTTTTTGTGTTCGCAGAGGGTATGAACCAGAGATAAGGATAATGATCTCTGCGTCGTCAGCTTGGCTGCCCTCGGCGTCATCCTGATAAATATCATTGTCAATGAGGTGCATGAAAAATGAACCAAGAGAATCAAGTTCAACCTCTACGTCCGGTTCATCAGGGTTGTCATGAAGATCTAAAACGATTGGTTCAGTTGCCTTCCTCTTGGCAGGTCTCTTGACAGCCTTCGTTTTAAGACTAGGAGCCTTAACCGTTTTCTCTTGTGGTTTCTTTTTCTAGAACGGGTCATCACCCTGTTTAAAAGATGGGCAGAAGGTATTAAAAGTTGCACATTTCAAAAATATCTGATATAAAGCGGGAGCAAAACAATTCTTACAGCGGGCGGTTTGTTCCGTTGTAAAAGGGACTTAGCCCGGTCTTACTACAGACAGCTTCCGGTTCATTCAACATTTTCTTGACAGACTCAGTAACTTCATCATCTGATAGCTGAATGTTATTACGACGTTGAGAGTCTTTTAAGTCACCAGTATACTCGCACATTAAACCAGAGCGGCGACTTAACGGCAAGATACTCCAGGATAGCCAGCAACGAACAAAGTCCACACCTGTCAAACCGTTGGCCATGAAAGCTCTAAGCTTGGTGAGTTGTGGTGCATACGAGGCCCGTTCCTTGGCAGTTAGTCGTTGCAGAAGTGGATTTGTGTTGGTAAACCGGTGAGCACGGTAACCCGACAAAGGGTTCTCATCTTTAGGAGAAGTATCCTTGCAATAGAACCAAATCTGATTCCAATCCTTTGGGTGACTGTGAAGTTTGGCATGAGGAAAGCTAACATCCTTCCTTTTCTGAATGGAGACGCCACCAAGTTCAGTATTGGGCCCGTCTACAAATTCAGTGTGCGGTTTAAGTGGAACAAATCCTGGAACAACTCGACAGCCGGTTCTTCTTGAAGATATGCTTCATAAAACACCTGGAAGTTGCAGATATTGGATACAGAGTTGGGTCCAATATCTTGATGTTGGATCTGAAAGCTGTCCAGTACATCACGGAAAATCTTGGATCCAGGCAGTTTAAAACAATGGCCCATGTGATCAGCAAACACTACTACTTGGCCATCTCTGGGGGTAGGAGGGTTTTCTGGACCGGGAACTCGCCACTGGATTTCACCCTTCTTCGGTAAGGTGCCAATTTTGACACATCCATCTAGTTGCTCCTCGGTGACCCAGGAAGGGACCCAGTTACAGGAATAGAATTCTTTGGCCATTGCATGTGAAGAGATTGAAAAGATTACCGCCAGTTTACGATTCATGAATGAAAACGCATAAAGTGCAACAGGTTAAGAAAATGGAATTCAAGCATGACAAATTGTTAAACCGAAGGATCATGCAGTTATAAATGGTAAAACGACGGGCGATTTACAAGGGGCCTAATGGCATATGACAGATTACTTTCTACAAGGATAAACCGCCTACGTAGATAAGGAAGGTGCAGATCTAAGGTAAAATGACTAAGTGAGGAAAAAGTGGGTTCACAAGATTGCATTGGAATTTTGGATCTACCACACGTGAGGAAAAGAAAAAAGATTTAGACCTAAAAAAGTTTGGTCCTGAAGAAGTTCACAAAAGGTCTAGATCAAGTTCTTATGTGTTCAAGGTTTGGTTTAATGGCCGAGATAAGGACTACCATACCTACAGCACGGAACGCGTCAAGCTTGAGGTTTGCTGTCTAAGTGGATCTACAAAGGAAAGAAGGGAAAGACTTACAGCGGCTGTTGAAGCAGCGGAGGTGCACCGCGTCTCTCTGGTGCGATCAGGTTGATGCAGGAGCCGACAGTGAGGCAGAGGCGAAGTTCGACGACGGCGGCGGCACTCGGGTGCAGGGGCATCACGAGGAGTAAGAAGAAAGGAACAGGAAACGGAAAGGAAAGGAAAGGGATCCTCCGCCCTATTTATAAGGACAAAGAGATAAGCGACAGGCGCGGGAATCGAGGGGCCCGAAAAATGGATGTATAACGAGGTTGTCACTTTGATTGTTGGAGGCTCATTAATGAAAGGGGTATCTTCGGCTTTAAATGAATAGCTGACGTCACTGCGGTTTACTACCAATCTGGAGGATGACGTCATGGGGGTTTACAAGATGTATGCGAAGGTGCAAAGGGAGGAATTTCTCTAAGTATTAAAGGTTGACATGAACAAGTTCAAATCAATCTGGGGCCTAATGTTGGGGATATTGCTACTGGACATAAACCGGCCAGGAGAGGCCGAGTTATCCCCAGGATGATTATCTTATTTGAAGCCCATGAAGACATGAATGATGGCGCTTCATGAAGGCCCAAATCCCAAAGGCGGGTTAAAGCCTGTAGACATAAACCGACATTGATGTATGCTTGTATGATAAGATAGGAGTAGAGACCGAGCCAGATACATTTATGATCCGGCCTCGGGACTGTGTAAACCGGCGGGCGTCGACCTATGTATATAAAGGGGCGACCCGGCGGCAGTTTAGGGACTACTCACAACAACTCGAGAGCCAGGCAAAGCGGATTTTTCTCCCTCGTCATCGAACCCTAGTAATTCCATCACAACTGGAGTAGGCTTTTACCTTCATCGTAAGGGGCCGAACAAGTATAAACTCTCGCATCCTTTGTCCGCTTTAAACCCCTTTAAGCTAACCCGTTGTTAGGACCCCGACTCGATGCCACATAGGTCTAGCATGTAACACCTCATATCACTTTGCGGCCTCACGCACGGTATTCCCACGGGTGTCGCCTTACCTTTGCCCGGGACCGTTTGCGTCTTTTGGCACACGTATATGATAGTGTCGCTAGCACCCATATGATAAGGAGCCCGGGCTGACATGGCTAGTCGTAAACCCAAAGTGGCACAGACTTACAGGGACAGGCATCCATGACCCAGCATCGAACGTGTCGGTCATCAGCGAGTGAATCCAGGCTGTAGCACTGGGCTAGCAGGACTCCGGTGAACCGGGCTGTAGCAGGCTAACAGGACTCCGGTATTCATCGCGTGACATTTCCCCGAAGGGACAGACACAGGAATGAAGAAGGACACATGCCGGCCAGCCTAAGTGTTCTGGAGCAGTAGCAAGCTACCATGGCTCGGTGGAAACACTAGGAGACATTTCCCGGTAAGAGAGGCTACTAAAGATAAACAACTAGATGGTCAGATCCCACACATACCAAGCATTTCAATAACATACACACAATATGCTCGATATGTGCAAATACAACATGGCATCACAACATGACTCTACGACTCGAGTATTTATTCAATAGGCTCCGAGGAGCGAGATATTACAAACAGGGGTCTCATGACCCAACAATCAGAGCATACAAATCAAAGCACAAGCGGAAGCTATCATGTCTGAGTACAGACATCTATAAATGAAAAAGGCTGAGAAGCCTGACTATCTATCAGATCCTGTCGAGGGCACAAGATCGTAGCTGAGGTATCAAGCTAAACGTCGAAGACCACGCAGAAATACTAGTGAGACTGAAGTCTCTCTGCAAAACATAAAATAGGCAAACGTGAGTACAAATGTACCCAGCAAGACTTACATCAGAACTATCTGCATATGCATCATTATCAACAAGGGATGGTGGGGTTTAACTGCAGCAAGCCAGCTTTGACTCGGTGGCTATCCTGAACTACGACTGCAAGTAACTCTTTTGAGGTGGCGCACACGAGTCCACATATTCACCATATCAATACACCACTATGGATCCGCTCCCGTCTCCCTACGAGAACGCCATCCATAGCACTCACGCTTATCTTGCGCATTTTAAAGTATCCACTTTCACTTGTCTATGAACTGATATAAGCAACCCAGAAGTCCTTTTCCGCGGACACGGCTATTCGAATAGATGATGTTAACCCTGCAGGGGTGTACTTCTTCACACACGCTCTCACCACTTACCGCCGTTTACACGACATGTACTCGGCAACCTTCAAGCGGAAGGCCAACGTGGGTGTCGGCCACGGCCTACCTAAACACTCAAGTCTCTAGTCCAGGTTTATCGCCTATTCGGGTTCCATCCATGAGGAGATCCGGCCGGAGTTTCGCTCACAGCCCCAAACGATGTGTACAGGGTTCCGTGACACCAAACGGGCGCCCGGTTTACCTGGCCACGTGCCTACCGCATCACAGCCCACCCCTACGGTCAGCGCTGCGCATGGCCTCCAGCATACTACAAACACCAGAAACTACTTGCAACTCCTGGACAGAGGACAAGGGTGATCAAGAAGCCGAGAGGGTCCATTGGTTTCGGGCCCAATGCGTGATAGTAGCTGAATCATGGATCACAAACACAGAACTCAGTTCCTGAGGACGGCTGCAATGAGACAACCCACCATGTACTCCTACATGGCCTCTCACCGCTACCTTTACCAAATCGTGTTCACACACTTAGCTCACACACAGTAGGACATGTTCACACGCCTCTGATTCATCCCCGATGAATCAGACCTGACTCAACTCTAAGCAGTAGCAGGCATGACAAACAAACATGAATGAGTAGGCACAACAGGGCTCAAACAACTCCTACTCATGCTAGTGGGTTTCATCTATTTACTGTGGCAATGACAGGTCATGCAGAGGATAAAGGGGTTCAACTACCGCAGCAGTAACAGATGAATCGGTATTGTCCTAATGCAGTAAAAGAGAGCAGGAGCGAGAGAGTGGGATTTTATCGGAATGAACAAGGGGGTTTTGCTTGCCTGGAACTTCTGAAGATAACATTGAGTCTTCATAAGTGTCAACGATCACATCATCGGTATCATGTCTATCGAGAGGGGACAATTACCGGCAACATAGAAGGGAACACAATCAATGCAATGCACAATATGATGCATGATCATGACATGGCAAAATGAATGTGTTTTGAGCTAATGCAACTAGCAACAGATTAAATGAAGTTGGTTTGAATACAAGATTCAAATTTAAACTCCATATGTGATTATTCAAATGCCATTTAATTGATTTGTGCTAAACAGCACCTATAAGTTGTTCTAACATGCATGAAAATGGTACAGATGGATTCCTTGAATTTTTCTGATAATTTTTCATATATAAATTATTTAATTTGGAGTTACGGTTAATTTTCTATGATTTATTGAAGTTTTAGGCATTTTCTGGAATTAATAAATCATTTTTGATTTATTTTAATTTCCAGAAACAAATACTGCGTCAGCATGACGTATTAGTGACGTCAGCAGGTCAACGTGGCTGGTCCAGGTCAAACCTGACGGCTGGGACCCGCACGTCAGTGTAACAGGCAGGGACAGAGGATGACTGGTGGGTCCGGTCAATGCTGACATGGCAAAGTCAACGGTGACAGGCGGGGCCCTCTGAGGTTAGTGCTAATTTAACAGAGAGGTTAAACTAATTAATTAGGCACGGGGGCCCACTTGGCAGTGGCTCTAGTGGGTGATTAGTGGGGTGTTTACGCCCTAATTAAGTGGCCACGTCGGCGAGTGACGCCGGCGACCACGGCGACGGCGAGACCTCGCCGGAGTTGCTCGGGACGGCGCTACGGCCCGCGGCTGGTCGCGCTGAGGGCACCAAGGGATGGCCCTTGCTCTCGCGCATCCAGAGGACCAAGTGGGAGGTCGTGGGGTCGCCGGAACTCATGCCAGCGACGAGCTTTGGCGGCGATGGTGTTCGGTGGTGCTCGGGCGCGTCGCTACGGTGCATCAGTGAGCAAATGGAGAGGCTGGGCAGCACCTGCTAGTCATGGGGAGCACTAAGAGCAGCTCAGTGCGGCCAGGGGAGCACGGAGGCTATGCGTGCAGCAGCAATGGCGGACAGTGGCTTCGGTGCTCGTGGGGAACGGCGCTACGGCACGGAGGGGAGCATGCTGAGTTAGGGGAGAGGGTCAGTGACTCACGGCGATGACGAGGGGACGCTCGGCGAGGTCGGGGACGGTCTGGAGCCGGCGAATTTGACGAAGATGGCCGGCAGGTCCGAGGTAGAAGACAACGGTGATGGCGGCGATGCAGGGCTTCCGGAGGGCTGTGGATCTGTGGGGAGGAAGAGGGGGTCGAGGCAGAGCTCCTGGGTGCATCGGCGAGGCTAGGGGTGGCCGGTGGCCATGGGTACGGCGACGATGACGGCGAGCTCCGCTCGGTCGCGGGAGGGGAAACAGAGGAGCGAGGGGGAGGGAGGTCCAGAGAGCGAGGGAGAAGTGAGAGGGGGTCGGGGACGTCTCCGTGGCGTCGCGAGGAAGTCGAGGAGGCTGCCACGGCGAAGCAGGAGGTGGCCGGCGTCGGCGCGCGTGCGTCCAGCACGCAGCTGCTTTGGGGCGAGGGGGAGGAAGATGACTGGCAGCTGGGCTGCACAGTAACGGGCCGCGCAGAAACTGGGCCGGCTACAGGTAAGTGGCCCAGGTACGGGTCTTTCTCTCTCTCTCTTTTTCTAATTATCTCAGTTTTCTATTATTCTGTAAATTTAGGGCTTTATTAAAAATACTCAGACACTTTCAAAAATCATAAAACTAATCATGGCTACTGTTTAGAATATATCCAACAGTAAACATTTTAGTTTATGATTATTTGGGCATTTGAAATATTTAATAGCATTTAAATGCCCAAATGAAAATACTATATGATTTAATTCAGTGACCAAATATGTCCTGCAAAAATATAAACCATTTTTGGTAGATGCTTCCACCTCAAACCAGAAATGTTGAACATTTTTAGAGGACATTTTGAGTTCAATGAAAAAGGTTTTATTTTGACCCTAGTTGAATTCATTTGGTGCTAGGGCTTAGTCAATCCCCATCTCAGGTTTAAATGAAATTTAAACATGATGTAACACTCTAATGCATGCACTAGGCATTGTCAGAACTAGGGATGTGACAACTCACCCCCACTAAACAAGAATCTCGTCTCGAGATTCAAGCGTAGGGTAAGATGAAGGGGAAACGCAAACTAGTATAATCTTCATGATCCAGGGTGCACTTCAAATGAACGTTGATTTGAACACCATCTTTGTCTTGAAGTCTTGCTCTGAGAAATCCTGTCAACATGACACGGAGGGAAGGAGGAGACTCTAGAAGGGTCGATCTCCTCGAAGATCGAACAACTCAGGACTAACTCCTGGAATGAGACATAGGACCATCTCTCGGGTTGAGACACGAGATACACATCAAGAGGGGTGGAAAGAAACGGATGACGAAGGTTCACTAGGTAGACAACAATTCCAGACTCAAGAATGTGGTAAACGATTGTCAACGTAGCGAGGAGTTGAGTTGCCAAGATACCATAACGATACACCTTAAGGAAGGTGACTCGTAGAGATATCCCCTTAAGTGGCAAAAAGAATTACTTTTGATTCAGAGATCATTGAAACTCTTTAAACCAGCCTAAGACAATTCTCGAGCGATTGTTTGGAGGGGGTCGGTAGAATGGCATACTCAAACTTGGATGATGTGGATTACCTTGTTGAAGACAACGTAATGGATGAATTTGCTTATCACCGGAATGGAAGAGACCCATGGTAGAATGATACATTGGCGGTGCAAGCTAGGAACAAAATGCAAATGCTGGGAATGATTCTGGTAACTGGGGAAGAACCCAACAATAGGGAGTGAATTCACTGTTTGAGAAGGTCACAGCATTGCCGAGGAAACTGAGAGCAAACCCAGTTAGTGCCGATGATAACACGTAGCGCTTGTGCGTGCTCTCAAGAACTTGAGCAATTCCATAATCATCAAGGTTTTACCAACATCCGTGTCAAGGGTCCGGTAACACAACTTACTACCATGATGAATGGTGATGGAGGATGCAGATGCAAAGGAAGATAACATCATCTCAGATTTCACCCTAGCGAGGCCAAGGAGACAAAATCTGGGCGATCGACCGAGAGACATTTAGCACTCCGCTTCTAATGTTCTCCTTGATGTGCTAGCGTAACCATTCATAGATATGGTTTGATATCTAGAACATCAAGTAAAAAGGTCGGACTTCAGGATCTCAAAATCCATAGGGGCAACTAGGGAGTAAATCCTATGAAATCCCTATGGGGAGGTGGCCAACTTCCTCAATCAAGATATTATAATAACAGGTCTTCCGGCTGGATGTGTTGGCCACGACATCCACTTTACCGGTTTTCGAGGGACCGATATTATAGTTCTTGGGAAATGTTCCAAACCATCATATCTGCCTGAGATTCAGATCTGGTTGGTGTCAGGATATTCCAGACTCATCGAGTCTAGGAAGAAAAATGAAAGTTTGCAACACAAATCGACGAGATGACGTTGCGGGATTCTCGGGAGATGAACTACGATAGTAAGCTCCAAAACATGAGCTGGTTCTGCTACAAACACGTGAACACGTTGTCCTAGACAAAACATTATCACATGGTAGTCTTACAACAAAACACTACCGAGTTCAGGTGGGGAACCATAATCGAGGATATTGAAGTCCTTGCATAAGGCATGCTCTTAAGAAGAAACTTCTTCTCCTTGAACAAATCAATCAGTGGCTTGGTGTGCTCGGAACACATATGGAATGAAGGTTGCAAGTCTCCAAACCATAGAATACTTCGCACATATGCATGACTGACTTGGGATGATTCCATAGGAAGCAAAACTAACTTCCTCAAATTCACGGCGGCAACTTTCACCAAATGCATGTGTATAAGAGGAAGTCACTCCTTTCATCAAACAAATACTTCATGAGCTAGCATGAAGAAAATGCTTCAAAAGTTTCCAACACTAACTTGTTGTCCAACAAGACCATGGAGGAGATAAGGATGTTGTCAATGGGCTCAACAACAATTCATCTAGGTTTCCTTTTAAAAGGAATTCCATAGTTAAGTGAACACGGTGATAGCATTGGTCAGACCAAAGATGTAATGGTGTATGCTCGAGGGATCAACCACGAATAAGACAACATTACGAACATCGTTGGTTCTGACTTGATTTGACGATAGCCCACACTCAAATCAAAAGATTGATAAGACAATAGGTCCAGCAACTGATCACAGGGACCAATCGATGAAGATATCATCTTTCTTCAACACACACTACACAAGAATATCCTTTTGGGACGAACTAAGTCAGGCAAGCTTTTATCTTCCAACTCTCCAAGTTGTTGTCTAGCTTAACCAACTAGCTCAGGGATATCTAACACTGATTCTTGGAGAGAAGGTGGTTCACAAGAAACCAACTTGATCACGAGCTCAACATAGCGGTCAGGTGACAACCTGGTAATACTTCCGAGAAGATCTTCGGAAATCACGAACCACCGATATGTTACTAAGCTCGAGAACAATCTTGCTTTTCAGGGCAAGATGATATGATCAAATGAGCGAGGACTTAGCAAATCCTATCTCATCAATCGAGGAGTGCACCAGGAAAATGGACTAGGTAGCACAATCAACCTTAGGGTGATGATTCAATAGTCAACTCGCTAAGGATGACGTTATTGTCCATTTAACTACCAAGCAACGTAGTTGCTTGGAGTATTGATTTCACACATCATGATTCACTTGTCGACATTCCGGTTACAATAACACAGGAACCGAGGAATGAACAATGATGGCAAGAAGTATCACTGTACCAAGAGTTCATAGGATGGGGTGCAATTCCTATAACAATCCCGATATAAAAGATGGTAATACTCCAAGGTAGAACAGAGCAAAAGCTGGATTGGCATTTGATCTGCGGAGCACAACTTCTTTGACCCAATCCTGGATATGGAAGAGGTACTGGAGTTTGTTTCTCCTAGTCATTCTGAATGGAATGGCTTGACGGACCACAAGAGTAATAGGCATCGATGAACGAATGCACACATAATCTTGACTATCAATTGATAGAAGGGGGTCAGAAGACAACTAAAGAGGGACAACTCAAAGGAACATACGATTTTCTGAGTTGTGGATGCATGGTTTAGCATGTCGAACGAATTCAACATATTTCTTCCGGATAACCCAAGTAGAAAGGTAGAACTGGCAGAGCCACAATATATAATGGAGAACTCATCAAAAATAATCCTGTTGTGATATTTCAGTTCAACGAGGAAGTTCTGCCATAAGTAGTTCATGGTATTTGGAAGAAGAAGATACCACGGACTTCAAGGACTATCGCAAAGGTTGCTAATATCCTAAAGGAACGAGCAAAACTATCAACATGAAGCAAGTAGGGTGAATCTCGGGTTCACAACCCAGGGATAGAATACCTACTACTAAATGGCATCACGGGATGCTTTCGATAATGACGGCCAGAGTCATCACACTGGAACATAAATCATGGCTAGACTACTAGATGATCCCCTGAGACACCTAGGGTCATAATAGTAACTCCAACATAATGTCAAGGCAATAGAATACCTCAACTCAACAATTAGTGTGATTGAGCTGGCATAAAGGAACATCGAAACCAGAGGGAAAGGATTTTGCAAATGCATCAGACTATTTAGAAACCTGGAATGACTCGGACAGCATAACGGCTGTAAATGCTCAGAAAAGATTTGAGACATTCACAAAAATGGTGGCATAACCACTCAGAAGCACAATATCAAGGTCTCGAGATCAACAGTTAACATATAGAAGTACTAGGAACTGAAACGAGGCTTAATCCAACAATCTTATAAGTCTACGGATTAGTAACACGTGATCCTGATAGAAAGAAGAGATAGCCTAGTTCTTAATCCCCGTAGAAGAGAAGATGATGACTCAGATCAGAAGGCCATGAGGTATAAGGAGTAAAAAGAGCCTTACGTTCCATCCCACAATCAATTCCCTTATATAACTAAAGAATTTCTAGACTCAACTTCGACCAGTTTGGCTTGGTAACCTACAGGCAGTCAGGCTCTGATACCAACGCTGTCAGGACCCCGACTCGATGCCACATAGGTCTAGCATGTAACACCTCATATCACTTTGCGGCCTCACGCACGGTATTCCCACGGGTGTCGCCTTACCTTTGCCCGGGACCGTTTGCGTCTTTTGGCACACGTATATGATAGTGTCGCTAGCACCCATATGATAAGGAGCCCGGGCTGACATGGCTAGTCGTAAACCCAAAGTGGCACAGACTTACAGGGACAGGCATCCATGACCCAGCATCGAACGTGTCGGTCATCAGCGAGTGAATCCAGGCTGTAGCACTGGGCTAGCAGGACTCCGGTGAACCGGGCTTTAGCAGGCTAACAGGACTCCGGTATTCATCGCGTGACATTTCCCCGAAGGGACAGACACAGGAACGAAGAAGGACACATGCCGGCCAGCCTAAGTGTTCCGGAGCAGTAGCAAGCTACCATGGCTCGGTGGAAACACTAGGAGACATTTCCCGGTAAGAGAGGCTACTAAAGATAAACAACTAGATGGTCAGATCCCACACATACCAAGCATTTCAATAACATACACACAATATGCTCGATATGTGCAAATACAACATGGCATCACAACATGACTCTACGACTCGAGTATTTATTCAATAGGCTCCGAGGAGCGAGATATTACAAACAGGGGTCTCATGACCCAACAATCAGAGCATACAAATCAAAGCACAAGCGGAAGCTATCATGTCTGAGTACAGACATCTATAAATGAAAAAGGCTGAGAAGCCTGACTATCTATCAGATCCTGTCGAGGGCACAAGATCGTAGCTAAGGTATCAAGCTAAACGTCGAAGACCACGTGGAAATACTAGTGAGACTGAAGTCTCTCTGCAAAACATAAAATAGGCAAACATGAGTACAAATGTACCCAGCAAGACTTACATCAGAACTATCTACATATGCATCATTATCAACAAGGGATGGTGGGGTTTAACTGCAGCAAGCCAGCTTTGACTCGGTGGCTATCCTGAACTACGACTGCAAGTAACTCTTTTGAAGTGGCGCACACGAGTCCACATATTCACCATATCAATACACCACTATGGATCCGCTCCCGTCTCCCTACGAGAACGCCATCCATAGCACTCACGCTTATCTTGCGCATTTTAAAGTATCCACTTTCACTTGTCTATGAACTGATATAAGCAACCCAGAAGTCCTTTTCCGCGGACACGGCTATTCGAATAGATGATGTTAACCCTGCAGGGGTGTACTTCTTCACACACGCTCTCACCACTTACCGCCGTTTACACGACATGTACTCGGCAACCTTCAAGCGGAAGGCCAACGTGGGTGTCGGCCACGGCCTACCTAAACACTCAAGTCTCTAGTCCAGGTTTATCGCCTATTCGGGTTCCATCCATGAGGAGATCCGGCCGGAGTTTCGCTCACAGCCCCAAACAATGTGTACAGGGTTCCGTGACACCAAACGGGCGCCCGGTTTACCCGGCCACGTGCCTACCGCATCACAGCCCACCCCTACGGTCAGCGCTGCGCACGGCCTCCAGCATACTACAAACACCAGAAACTACTTGCAACTCCTGGACAGAGGACAAGGGTGATCAAGAAGCCGAGAGGGTCCATTGGTTTCGGGCCCAATGCGTGGTAGTAGCTGAATCATGGATCACAAACACAGAACTCAGTTCCTGAGGACGGCTGCAATGAGACAACCCACCATGTACTCCTACATGGCCTCTCACCGCTACCTTTACCAAATCGTGTTCACACGCTTAGCTCACACACCGTAGGACATGTTCACACACCTCTGATTCATCCCGGATGAATCAGACCTGACTCGACTCTAAGCAGTAGCAGGCATGACAAACAAGCATGAATGAGTAGGCACAACAGGGCTCAAACAACTCCTACTCATGCTAGTGGGTTTCATCTATTTACTATGGCAATGACAGGTCATGCAAAGGATAAAGGGGTTCAGCTACCGCAGCAGGTAACAGATGAATCGTTGTTGTCCTAATGCAGTAAAAGAGAGCAGGAGCGAGAGAGTGGGATTGTATCGGAATGAACAAGGGGGTTTTGCTTGCCTGGCACTTCTGAAGATAACATTGAGTCTTCATCAGTGTCAACGATCACAACGTCGGAACATCGTCTACCGGGAGGGAACAGATACCGGCAACAAAGAAGAACACAATCAATGCAATGCACAAAATGATGCATGCTATGACATGGCAATATGAATGTGTTTTGAGCTAATGCAACTAGCAACAGATTAAATGAAGTTGGTTTGAATACAAGATTCAAATTCAAACTCCATATGTGATTATTCAAATGCCATTAATTAATTTGTGCTAAACAGCAGTTATAAGTTGTTCTAACATGCATGAAAATGGTACAGATGGATTCCTTGAATTTTTCTGATAATTTTTCATATATAAATTATTTAATTTGGAGTTACGGTTGAATTTCTATGATTTATTGAAGTTTAGGGCATATTCTGAAAATAAATAAATCATTTCTGACTTATTTAAAATCCCAGAAGCATATACTGCGTCAGCATGACGCCGGGGTGACGTCAGCAGGTCAAAGGCGTCGACCAGGTCAAACCTGACCAGTGGGACCCACTGGTCAGTGACCCAGTCAACTAACCAAGTTAGTTAGCCCTAACTAACTGGATTGGGCCCACTGGTCAGTGACTAACCTAAATATGATTAGCCCTAACTAACTTAGTTAGCCGGGCGGGGCCCGCATGTCAGTGGCTCACCTAATTAACTAAGTTAATTAACACTAACTAACCTAACACTAATTAGGCAGGCGCCTGGGCCCACACATCAAGGTCTCGAGATCAACAATTAACATACGGAAGTAATAGGATCTGAAACGAGGCTTAATTCCAACAATTCTATAAGTCTACGGATTAGTAACACGTGATCCTGATGGAAAGAAGAGATAACCTAGTTCTTAATCCCCATAGAAGAGAAGATGATGACTCAGATCA
Source organism: Triticum aestivum (assembly GCF_018294505.1). Classification (NCBI taxonomy): domain Eukaryota; kingdom Viridiplantae; phylum Streptophyta; class Magnoliopsida; order Poales; family Poaceae; genus Triticum; species Triticum aestivum. The sequence goes on along the minus strand of NC_057803.1, from coordinate 397,239,436 downwards.
GAAGGCCATGAGGTATAAGGAGTAAAAAGAGCCTTACGTTCCATCCCACAATCAATTCCCTTATATAACCAAAGAATTTCTAGACTCAACTTCGACCAGTTTGGCTTGGTAATCCTACAGGTAGTCAAGCTCTGATACCAACGCTGTCAGGACCCCGACTCAATGCCACATCGATCTAGCATGTAACACCTCATATCACTTTGCGGCCTCACGCACGGTATTCCCACGGGTGTCGCCTTACCTTTGCCCGGGACCGTTTGCGCCTTTTGGCACACGTATATGACAGTGTCGCTAGCATCCATATGATAAGGAGCCCGGGCTGACATGGCTAGTCGTAAACCCAAAGTGGCACAGACTTACAGGGACAGGCATCCATGACCCAGCATCGAACGTGTCGGTCATCAGCGAGTGAATCCAGGCTGTAGCACTGGGCTAGCAGGACTCCGGTGAACCGGGCTGTAGCAGGCTAACAGGACTCTGGTATTCATCGCGTGACATTTCCCCGAAGGGACAGACACAGGAACGAAGAAGGACACATGCCGGCCAGCCTAAGTGTTCCGGAGCAGTAGCAAGCTACCATGGCTCGGTGGAAACACTAGGAGACATTTCCCGGTAAGAGAGGCTACTAAAGATAAACAACTAGATGGTCAGATCCCACACATACCAAGCATTTCAATAACATACACACAATATGCTCGATATGTGCAAATACAACATGGCATCACAACATGACTCTACGACTCGAGTATTTATTCAATAGGCTCCGAGGAGCGAGATATTACAAACAGGGGTCTCATGACCCAACAATCAGAGCATACAAATCAAAGCACAAGCGGAAGCTATCATGTCTGAGTACAGACATCTATAAATGAAAAAGGCTGAGAAGCCTGGCTATCTATCAGATCCTGTCGAGGGCACAAGATCGTAGCTGAGGTATCAAGCTAAACGTCGAAGACCACGCGGAAATACTAGTGAGACTGAAGTCTCTCTGCAAAACATAAAATAGGCAAACGTGAGTACAAATGTACCCAGCAAGACTTACATCAGAACTATCTACATATGCATCATTATCAACAAGGGATGGTGGGGTTTAACTGCAGCAAGCCAGCTTTGACTCGGTGGCTATCCTGAACTACGACTGCAAGTAACTCTTTTGAAGTGGCGCACACGAGTCCACATATTCACCATATCAATACACCACTATGGATCCGCTCCCGTCTCCCTACGAGAACGCCATCCATAGCACTCACGCTTATCTTGCGCATTTTAAAGTATCCACTTTCACTTGTCTATGAACTGATATAAGCAACCCAGAAGTCCTTTTCCGCGGACACGGCTATTCGAATAGATGATGTTAACCCTGCAGGGGTGTACTTCTTCACACACGCTCTCACCACTTACCGCCGTTTACACGACATGTACTCGGCAACCTTCAAGCGGAAGGCCAACGTGGGTGTCGGCCACGGCCTACCTAAACACTCAAGTCTCTAGTCCAGGTTTATCGCCTATTCGGGTTCCATCCATGAGGAGATCCGGCCGGAGTTTCGCTCACAGCCCCAAACAATGTGTACAGGGTTCCGTGACACCAAACGGGCGCCCGGTTTACCCGGCCACGTGCCTACCGCATCACAGCCCACCCCTACGGTCAGCGCTGCGCACGGCCTCCAGCATACTACAAACACCAGAAACTACTTGCAACTCCTGGACAGAGGACAAGGGTGATCAAGAAGCCGAGAGGGTCCATTGGTTTCGGGCCCAATGCGTGGTAGTAGCTGAATCATGGATCACAAACACAGAACTCAGTTCCTGAGGACGGCTGCAATGAGACAACCCACCATGTACTCCTACATGGCCTCTCACCGCTACCTTTACCAAATCGTGTTCACACACTTAGCTCACACACAGTAGGACATGTTCACACGCCTCTGATTCATCCCCGATGAATCAGACCTGACTCAACTCTAAGCAGTAGAAGGCATGACAAACAAACATGAATGAGTAGGCACAACAGGGCTCAAACAACTCCTACTCATGCTAGTGGGTTTCATCTATTTACTGTGGCAATGACAGGTCATGCAGAGGATAAAGGGGTTCAACTACCGCAGCAGTAACAGATGAATCGGTATTGTCCTAATGCAGTAAAAGAGAGCAGGAGCGAGAGAGTGGGATTTTATCGGAATGAACAAGGGGGTTTTGCTTGCCTGGCACTTCTGAAGATAACATTGAGTCTTCATCAGTGTCAACGATCACATCATCGGTATCACGTCTATCGAGAGGGGACAATTACCGGCAACATAGAAGGGAACACAATCAATGCAATGCACAATATGATGCATGATCATGACATGGCAAAATGAATGTGTTTTGAGCTAATGCAACTAGCAACAGATTAATTGAAGTTGGTTTGAATACAAGATTCAAATTTAAACTCCATATGTGATTATTCAAATGCCATTTAATTGATTTGTGCTAAACAGCACCTATAAGTTGTTCTAACATGCATGAAAATGGTACAGATGGATTCCTTGAATTTTTCTAATAATTTTTCATATATAAATTATTTAATTTGGAGTTACGGTTAATTTTCTATGATTTATTGAAGTTTTAGGCATTTTCTGGAATTAATAAATCATTTTTGATTTATTTTAATTTCCAGAAACAAATACTGCGTCAGCATGACGTATTAGTGACGTCAGCAGGTCAACGTGGCTGGTCCAGGTCAAACCTGACGGCTGGGACCCGCACGTAAGTGTAACAGGCAGGGACAGAGGCTGACTGGTGGGTCTGGTCAATGCTGACATGGCAAAGTCAACGGTGACAGGCGGGGCCCTCTGAGGTTAGTGCTAATTTAACAGAGAGGTTAAACTAATTAATTAGGCACGGGGGCCCACTTGGCAGTGGCTCTAGTGGGTGATTAGCGGGGTGTTTACGCCCTAATTAAGTGGCCACGTCGGCGAGTGACGCCGGCGACCACGGCGACGACGAGACCTCGCCGGAGTTGCTCGGGACGGCGCTACGGCCCGCGGCTGGTCGCGCTGAGGGCACCAAGGGATGGCCCTTGCTCTCGCGCATCCAGAGGACCAAGTGGGAGGTCGTGGGGTCGCCGGAACTCATGCCGGCGACGAGCTTTGGCGGCGATGGTGTTCGGTGGTGCTCGGGCGCGTCGCTACGGTGCATCAGTGAGCAAATGGAGAGGCTGGGCAGCACCTGCTAGTCATGGGGAGCACTAAGAGCAGCTCAGTGCGGCCAGGGGAGCATGGAGGCTATGCGTGCAGCAGCAATGGCGGACGGTGGCTTCGGTGCTCGTGGGGAACGGCGCTACGGCACGGAGGGGAGCATGCTGAGTTAGGGGAGAGGGTCAGTGACTCACGGCGATGACGAGGGGACGCTCGGCGAGGTCGGGGACGGTCCGGAGCCGGCGAATTTGACGAAGATGGCCGGCGGGTCCGAGGTAGAAGACGACGGCGATGGCGGCGATGCAGGGCTTCCGGAGGGCTGTGGATCGGTGGGGAGGAAGAGGGGGTCGAGGCGGAGCTCCTGGGTGCATCGGCGAGGCTAGGGGTGGCCGGTGGCCATGGGTACGGCGACGATGACGGAGAGCTCCGCTCGGTCGCGGGAGGGGAAACAGAGGAGCGAGGGGGAGGGAGGTCCAGAGAGCGAGGGAGAAGTGAGAGGGGGTCGGGGACGTCTCCGTGGCGTCGCGAGGAAGTCGGGGAGGCTGCCACGGCGAAGCAGGAGGTGGCCGGCGTCGGCGCGCGTGCGTCCAGCACGCAGCTGCTTCGGGGCGAGGGGGAGGAAGATGACTGGCAGCTGGGCTGCACAGTAACGGGCCGCGCAGAAACTGGGCCGGCTACAGGTAAGTGGCCCAGGTACGGGTCTTTCTCTCTCTCTCTTTTTCTAATTATCTCAGTTTTCTATTATTCTGTAAATTTAGGGCTTTATTAAAAATACTCAGACACTTTCAAAAATCATAAAACTAATCATGGCTACTGTTTAGAATATATCCAACAATAAACATTTTAGTTTATGATTATTTGGGCATTTGAAATATTTAATAGCATTTAAATGCCCAAATGAAAATACTATATGATTTAATTCAGTGACCAAATATGTCCTGCAAAAATATAAACCATTTTTGGTAGATGCTTCCACCTCAAACCAGAAATGTTGAACATTTTTAGAGGACATTTTGAGTTCAGTGAAAAAGGTTTTATTTTGACCCTAGTTGAATTCATTTGGTGCTAGGGCTTAGTCAATCCCCATCTCAGGTTTAAATGAAATTTAAACATGATGTAACACTCTAATGCATGCACTAGGCATTGTCAGAACTAGGGATGTGACACCCGTAGCGATGGCTCCACGACTAAGTCCTTTCACAAGGACATCTGCTGTGAAAAAACCACGACACACTTAGTGATAAAGTAAGAAATTACATGGCGATTGCATTTCATACAATAAAGCGACAACCATAAGGCTCCTGCCAGTTGCCGATAACTTCTACAAATCATGATCATCTCATACAACAATTTATATCTCATCACGTCTTGGCCATATCACATCACAACATGCCCTGCAAAAACAAGTTAGACGTCCTCTACTTTGTTGTTGCAAGTTTTACGTGTCTGCTACGAGCTTCTAGCAAGAACCTTTCGTACCTACGCATCAAAACCACAACAATTCAACAAGGACCGGCCATAGTCAAATTCGATTCAACTAAAGTTGGAGAAATAGACACCCGCCAGCCACCTGTGTGCAAAGCACGTCAGTAGAACCGGTCTCATGAACGTGTTCATGTAATGTTGGTCCGGGCCGCTTCATCCAACAATACCGCCGAATCAAAATAAGACGTTGGTGGTAAGCAGTATGACTATTACCGCCCACAACTCATTGTTTTCTACTCGTGCGTATCATCTACGCATAGACCTAGCTCGGATGCCACTATTAGGGAACGTAGCATACAATTCCAAAAATATTCCTACGACCATGTAAGATCTATATAGGAGATGCACAACAACGAGAAGGGGAGAGTGTGTCCACGTATCCTCGTAGATCGAAAGCGGAAGCGTTAGGTTAACGCGATTGATGTACACGAATGCCTTCATGATCCAACCGATGAAGTACCGAACGTATGGCACCTCCCAGTTCAGCACACGTTCAGCTCGATGACGTCCATTGACTCTTGATCCAATAGAGGGTCGAGGGAGAGTTTCTTCAGCACAACGGCGTGGTAACGGTGATGGTGATGTGATCCACGCAGGGCTTCGCCTATGTACTACGACGCTATGACCGAAGGAGTAAACTGTGGAGGGGGGGCACAGCACACAGCTAAGAGAACTATTGGTGTGCCTTTGAGGTGCCCCCGCCCCAGTTGTCACACCCTAGCTAGCTCATGCATTAGAGTGATGGCATCATGTTTAATTTTCCCAAAAAGATTAAATGGGGATAACAGAACCCCCAGCACCCCCTTAAACCAACTAGGGTTTACTAAAAACTTTTTCAATGAACCTGAAATGCCCTTCTAAAAAGTCCACCCTTTATGTTTTGGGTTAAAACCTTTGACAAAAATGGTGCACATTTTTCTAGGACATCTCAAGGTCATTGGCTTATTCCATATAGTATTTGCATTTGGGCATTTAAATGCTATAAAATATTTTAAATGCTCAAATAATTCTGGAAATAAGTGTGGGCTGTTAGGAATAATCCCAACAGAGCCCACAATTATTTTCAGGATTTCTGGAAATGTTTTAGTATTTTTAATAAAGCCCAATAGTTGCAGAAAATTACAAAACAGAAACAAATCAGAAAAGAGAGAGAGAAAGGCCAGAGGCCACTTACCTGGCTGGCCCGGCCCATCTGGCCTGTGCCAGTCATCACCTACCTCTGCCAGTAGGCACAGGAGGGACACCGCGACGCCGCCGCGCTCGCCACGCCACCTCCCTGCCTGCCTGCTGTAGCCCGTGCCAGCGCGACGCCTCGAAGCACCTCTGCGGCACCGCCTCGACCCCGTGGACACCTCACACGCACCCCTGCCTCTCTCCCTCGCTCTCTCCCATGATGGCTGACGCTGTCGTAGCCGCACTGTCGCCATAGCCGTGCTCTCCGTCGTCTCCGTGCCACGCCACCGTGTCCAGGAGCTCTGCCGCCCTCCTCTCCGAAGAGCAGACTGAGCCCCGAGCGCTTGCTCACCCTGGAGTTACCGCCTCGTCCTCGTCTTCGCTGATCGCCGCCAGAGATCCCTTTCGCCGTCACCACTACTCCAGCTCGTCCCCGACCTCGCCATTTAGATCATCGCAAACGTTGTGAGCTCAGCTACATTCCCATCCTCTCCATTCTTGTTGTTGTCCCCTGCATCGACTGCACGAAGCTCACCCGCACGCGTCGCCGCCCGCGTCGTCGCCGGTCATGCTCCGGTGACCATATGGTCCCGGGCTTGTGTCCAACGCACTCCCTGCATCGCATAGGAGCCGTAGATGCTAGCGCCGCCCCGCCTAGGCCACTGCAGCAATGAGCCCGAGCTCACCCGAGCTCCGGCGACCACCAAGGTCATCGCCCCATAGATGGTCTCGGCCGCCCGTTTGGTCGCCGGAGACGCAAACCCGAGCCTCTCCGCCGCGTCTGTCGTCGCCGGCGTCAAACCGCCGGCGAGTTGACCTCGTTTGACCAGGGGTTTAACTCCCCTGGGTCAATGACAGGTGGGCCCAGAGCCCTACTAATCTTAGCTTAGCACTAATCAACTATTAGTTAACCCAATAGGTCACTGACATGCGGGCCCAGGCCCCATTGATAGTTTAGTTAGTATTAACTTAACCCTGTTAATTAGTTGTTTCACTAACGTGTGGGTCCCAGCCGTCAGGTTTGACTTGGGCTGGCGCCTTTGACTCGCTGACGTCACAATGACACGGTGCTGAGCAGTTATTTATTTTCTCGGTTTATTTTTATATAGGAAATTCCAGAAAATAGCCAAAACTTCTAAAAATCATAGAAAATCAACCATAGCTCCAAATCAAACAAATTATATATGAAAAATGATTAGAAAAATTCAATCTTTCCATCTGTAATGGTTTCATGCATGACAAAACAATTTAACCTTGCTGTCTAGGTGGAACAAGCTAATACACTTATAATGCATAAGAACTTAAGCTACCATTTGAATCTTTGATTCAAATGAACCCATTTCAACTTGCTTCACATTGCATTAGGCAGGACACCTCATTTTGCCATGTCATAGCATGCATCATATTGTTGCATATTGCCATGTGTTGATTATATTCTGTGGTGTCTTTTGTGGTAGGTTCTGCCTCCGAGGATATCTCCGAGTATCCAACTGAAGGGCAGTACCCTACTACCACTCTATCAGGCAAGCAACCCCATTGATCATATCGATACAATCGCATGTTCCCGCTTCTGCTCTCACTTACTGCATTAAGACAACAACATTTCAAACTGCTGTGTGTTGCGGTAGTTGAGCCCTTATCCTCTGCATGACCTGTCATTGCCACAGTAACTAGATGAAACCCACTAGCATGTGTAGGAGTTGATTGAGCCATGTATGTGTTTCCTACCTTGCTATGCCTGCTATGCTTAGAGTTGTGCCAGGTCTGGTTCATCTGGGCGATGGGCTAGAGTGAAATGATTATGTCGGTAATGTGAGAGATGTGTTGAACATGATTTGGTAAAGGTATCGATGAGAGGCCATGTAGGAGTACATGGTGGGTTGTTTCATTGAGGCCGTCCCTAAGAACTGAGATATGTATGTGTGATTTAAGAATCAGCTACTACCATGCATTGGGATCCTTAATTGACCCTCTTGGCTTCTTAATCACCCTAGTACTCTGTCCAGGAGTTGCAATTAGTTTCTGGTGTTTGTAGGTTATGTGTTGGCGGCCGTGCGTAGCACTGACCCTAGGGGTGGGCTATGATGCAGTAGATACACCACGGTCGGATATGCCGGGCGCCCGTTTGGCGTCTCGGAACCCTGTTCACATCATTCGGGGCCGTATGTGGAAACCTCAGCTGGACTCCCTGCGGATGGAACCTGGATAGGGGATAAACCTGGACTAGAGACTTGAGTGTTTAGGTAGGCCGTGGCCAACACCCTTGTTGGGATTCCGCTTGAAGGTCGCCGAGTACATGTCGTGTAAACGACGGTAAGTGCTGAGAGCATGTATGAAGAAGTACACCCCTGCAGGGTTAACATCATCTATTCGAATAGCCGCGTCCACGGTAAAGGACTACTTGGTTGCCTATACAGTTCATAGACAAGTTAATGGTTACTACTAAAAGACTCAAGATAAGTGTGAGTACCGAGGATGGCCCTCTTGTAGGATGACGACGGAGGATCGCCGATGGAGTATTGTGTTGGTGATTAGTGGACTCTGTGCGAAAACTATTTTACTAGTGGTGTCTCGTAGGATATTAGCCAAGAGTCAAAGCTGGCTTGCTGCATTAACTCCACCACCTTCTTGAGAATGAGCATGTATAGTAGGTTCTGTTGTAAGACTTGTTGAGTACCTTTGCACTCATGTTTGCTTTAATTACTGTTTTCAGACGACAACACCGACCCCTCCGATGGGTTTTATGTAGACCTCGACATCGATGAGTAACTTGCCACCTAGGTGGTGATCCTGGCCATGGAGGGCCCTATGTAGATAGACAGGCTTCAACAAGCCTTCTTCCTTTCTAGTGTCTGTACTTAGACTATTTTCTTCTGCATGTGCTTGTATGCTTGTATGACTTGAGTGTCGGGTCATGTGACCCCTACCTGTATGAACATGTTATGCATGGCTCTTTGGAGCCTTTAAATAAAGTACTTGAGTTATAGAGTTTTGTTGTGATGCCATGTTGTATTTGCACATATCGAGCATATTGTGTGTATGATTGAAATGCTTGGTATGTGTGGGATCCGACAATCTAGTTGTTTATCCTTGGCAGCCTCTCTTATGGGGAAATGTAGTCTAGTGCTCCTCGAGCCATAGTAGTCCGCTACAGCCTGGTTCACCGGAGTCCTGCTAGCCCAGCACTACTGCTCAGGACACTTGACTTGCCGGCATGTATTTCACTTCGTTCCTATGTATGTCCCTTCGGGGAAATGTCACGCGGTGACATCCGGAGTCCTGCCTAGCCTGCTACAGCCCGGGTTCCCCGGAGTCCTGTTAGCCTAGTGCTACAGCCCGGATTCACACACTGTTGACCGACATGCTAGATGTGATTCATGTATGCCTGTCTCCATAGGTTTGTGCCGCTTTGGGTTCATGACTAACCATGTCGCCCCGGGTTCTCTATCATATGGATGCTAGCGACACTATCATATACGTGAGCCAAAAGGCGCAAATGGTCCTGGGCCATGGTAAGGCGACACCCGTGGGGATACCGTGCGTGAGGACGCAATGTGATATGATGTGTTACCGGCTAGATCAATGTGACTTGGAAACGAGGTCCTGACAGCGTTGGCATCAGAGCCGGACTGCATGTAGGTTCGTTGAGCCAAACTGGTCGATGTCGAGTCTAGAAGTGCTTTAGTTATATGTAGGGGAATTGATTGTGGGAGGGAACGTAAGGCTCTTTTACTCCTTTACCTTATGCCCTCTGATCTGAGTCATTCTCTTCTCATTTTACGTGGGTTAAGGACTAGGTTCTCTTCTTTCTATCAGGCTCACGTGTTACTAATCCGTAGTAGCTTATAGGATTGTTGTTACAAGCCTCAGTACAGTTTCTACTAATTTTAGCATGTTGCCAGTTGAATCAGAACCTTGATATGATGTTGTTGAGTGGTATTGCAAACTGTTGTGGATGTCTCAAATCTTTTTCTGAGCATTTACAGCCGTTATGTTGTCCAATTTCCCCTAGAAAATTCTAATGCCTTTGCATTATTCTGTGCTTTCAGATGGCCAACCGTTCTCAGAACCAAGTGGTTCGTCTGACCCGGTGCCTCGATGTGCCCGGCCACACGGCCATGTTGGTTATGGTGATGGTCGAGTCAGGCTATCGGCGGTATCCGGAATATACCGTCGAGGAGCAGTTCAGAGACTTCAACCAGAGCCAGTACCTTTGTACCGTCAGGATATATCCCTCTTATCCTGGAGCCACTGAGCCCCTTCACTGTTCCTATGGACTTGGGGTCACTATTGAGATGTCTATGCAGGATGCAGCCTGTTCAATGATGACTATCATTCGAGCCAGGACTGCCTTGCTTCAGAACACCGATTTTCGTTACATGCCATCCTCACTTCCTAGAGCAGAGGGGTACTATCAGGCTTTGTACTATGACTCTACACATGAGGAGTCACTACTCCGCACCACTGCCAAGATGCTCGAGGATAAGGACCGCAAAAATCGGGCCTTGCGTATGGAGCTATTCCACACTCGTTCTGATCATTGGGCCACTTTGACTCGGTTTGCAGCTGCGGTGCAGGCAGGATACATGGACATGAGGGACTTGTACCATGTACGGCCTGGATTGCCAGATTGTATGGAGTGGCGCGATGTAGGAGGCATCACCCCTCCTCGTGGTCCCCATCTGCCACCACCTGTGGGACCAAGGCCACATCCCAGCCCCTATGGTCCGCAGGCTCCGTAGAACCGTCTGTTCCCAGATGATCATGTTCCACTTCTAGGCTTTGGTGGTGACTTTTATGAGGATTACTGCGGAGCCGTCTGAGCTAGTAGTAGTATCACTAGTACTGTAATAGTTGTATTCTCCACAGTCCTGCGTGACCTGTGGGATATGACTTGGTGTGTATCACGCTCCGGAGGTGTAGAAAAATAATGTATAGGAGCTTGGAATGCCTCCGATGAGATGTAATGTCTTTCACCGTAGTTGTACTCTAGCCTGGGCTTGTACTAAACTATGTACAGTGTGTATGACCAATGGTATATATATGGCAGTTTCTATATTACCATGTCGTGCAATGAACATCTTAGCATTCCATGTTATCCATTACATTCTGCACTTCCTTGCCATGTTTGTGCCATCCTTATCTAAACCGTTGTCTTGTTTTCTCCTAGGATGGTCAACACCCGCAGCAACCCTACTGCCCAGGAGCAGGGGGAAGCCAGTTCAGCTAGGGGTGAAAATCTGCCTCACCCGCCTTCTCTGGCCGAAGTTATGCTGGAGGTGGAAAGAAACAAGCCTGAGACTAACCGCTTGCTGGAGCGGATTGAGCAGAACACTGCACGCCATCAGCGAAATGACTTGGTGTCAATCAATGACTTTATCAAGTTGTACCCACCAAAGTTTAATCATTTCGTCGAGCCCCTCGAAGCGGCTGACTGGCTCCATAGCATCACACACAAGCTACATTCTGCCAACGTAGCCGAAGCTGATAAGGTTACCTATGCTACCTATCACCTCGAAGGCCCTGCTAGCCTTTGGTGGGAAAACTTTGAGGCTATGCGCCTGGTCGGCCAAATCACTACTTGGGCTGAATTCAGTGAGGCTTTCCGTGAGCATCACATCCCGTAAGGTCTCATAGATCGCAAGAGGGAAGAGTTCTGCAATTTCACCCAAGGAAGACTGACTGTGGATGCATATAGTCGTGAATTTGGGAATCTGGAACGATATGCTCCTGAAGATGTATCCACCGACCCTAAGAAGCAGACAAGGTTCCGCAAGGGACCTAGCCCTGAGCTTCGCCGCGATCTTCGTCTGCACAAGTGCACCTCCTTTCAGAAGTTGGTCAATAAAGCCATCAGTGCTGAGACAGGCCAGTCTGACTATGACGCTTCACGCAAGCACTCTCGTGATTTTGGTTCTTCATACGGCTCTGGATCTCAGAAGCGCCGAGTGTCGATTCCAAGCACGGCACTGCCACCCAGGTTCATTCTGAGGCCATCCTTTGAGGCACCTCACCCCAACCAGCAGTTTGCACCGTCTAAGCCCTATGGTGGCCCTGCTGCTAATGCTGCTCCACGCCCCAATGTTGTGACATGTTTCAAGTGTGGAGAGCTGGGTCACTATAGTCGAGAGTGTCCCCAGAACAACAACCCCAATCAGTCTGGAAAGTCCGTTGGTCGTGGTAAGCCAGCGGGAAAGACATTCTACGCCAAGCCAACGACCACTTCATGTGGCCATGTCAACCATGTCTCAGCTGAGGAGGCTCATGAGGATCCTAACGTCGTCATTGGTACGCTCCTTGTTAATTTCCATCCGGCATCTGTTCTTTTCGACACTGGAGCATCTCATTCATTCATATCTGAGAGCTATGCTCGATTGCATAACACGACATTCTGTGACATGCCCACTACCATGGAAATTCAAACCCCTGGCTTTAGATGGCAAACCTCTAGAGTAAGCCATGGGAATGAAATTCTTGTCGATAGACTCGTCTGCCTTGCATCCTTATGTCAGGACCCCGACTCGATGCCACATCGATCTAGCATGTAACACCTCATATCACTTTGCGGCCTCACGCACGGTATTCCCACGGGTGTCGCCTTACCTTTGCCCGGGACCGTTTGCGTCTTTTGGCACACGTATATGACGGTGTCGCTAGCATCCATATGATAAGGAGCCCGGGCTGACATGGCTAGTCGTAAACCCAAAGCGGCACAGACTTACAGGGACAGGCATCCATGACCCAGCATCGAACGTGTCGGTCATCAGCGAGTGAAACCAGGCTGTAGCACTGGGCTAGCAGGACTCCGGTGAACCGGGCTGTAGCGGGCTAACAGGACTCCGGTATTCATCGCGTGACATTTCCCCGAAGGGACAGACACAGGAACGAAGAAGGACACATGCCGGCCAGCCTAAGTGTTCCGGAGCAGTAGCAAGCTACCATGGCTCGGTGGAAACACTAGGAGACATTTCCCCGTAAGAGAGGCTACTAAATATAAACAACTAGATGGTCAGATCCCACACATACCAAGCATTTTAATCACACACACAATATGCTCGATATGTGCAAATACAACGAAGCATCACAACATGACTCTACGACACAAGTACTTTATTCATTAGGCTCCGAGGAGCGAGATATTACAAACATGGGTCTCATGACCCAACACTCAGAGCATACAAGTCAAAGCACAAGCGGAAGCTATCATGTCTGAGTACAGACATCTATAAATGAAAAAGGCTGAGAAGCCTGACTATCTATCAGATCCTGCCGGGGCACAAGATCGTAGCTGAGGTATCAAGCTAAACGTTGAAGTCCACGTGAAACTACTAGCGAGACCGAAGTCTCTCTGCAAAAACATAAAATAGGCAAACGTGAGTACAAATGTACCCAGCAAGACTTACATCAGAACTATCTATATATGCATCATTATCAACAAAGGGGTGGTGGGGTTTAACTGCAGCAAGCCAGCTTTGACTCGGTGGCTATCCTAAACTACGACTGCAATGTAACTCTTTTGAGGTGGCGCACACGAGTCCACATATTCACCATATCAATACACCACTATGGATCCACTCCCGTCTCCCTACGAGAACGCCATCCATAGCACTCACGCTTATCTTGCGTATTTTAGAGTATCCACTTTCACTTGTCTATGAACTGATATAAGTAACCCAGAAGTCCTTTTCCGTGGACACGGCTATTCGAATAGATGATGATAACCCTGCAGGGGTGTACTTCTTCATACATGTTTCCACCACTTAGCGTCTGCACACGACATGTGCTCGGCAGACTTCAAGCGAAAGC
>NC_057803.1:397214888-397223166 GCF_018294505.1 Triticum aestivum | reverse complement strand
GACGGAGGGAGAGATACGGGAGAGTGAGAGAGTTCGTGGGGGCCGCGTGGCGTCGCGAGGGGGTCGGGGAGGCTGCCACGGCGAAGCAGGAGGTGGCCGGCGTCGGCGCGCGTGCGTCTCGCCTCTGCCTACTGGCAGAGGAAGAAGAGGACAAGGGGGGGAGGTGGGCTGGGCCGGCTGGGGAGAACTGGGCTGGCTGGTGGCTGCACGGGTGAGGCCAGGTATGTCCTTCTCCCTCTTATTTTTGTTCTGTTTTATTTTTTTTCTATTTCTGCAATTTGTTTTTGATTTGTTTTAAATATCAAATCATTTAATAAAATCCTGGAAATAAATATGGGTGCTTTCTGAATTATTCCAGTGACCCTTATCAATTTCCAACATTTATTTGAGCATTTAAAATATTTATAGTATTTAAATGCCCAAAGTCAAATACAATATGATTTAATTCAAAAATCCAAAAATGACCTAAGGATATATTCATCATTTTTGGCAGAGGTTTCCCCCTTAACCAGAAATCATGAACTTTTCTTAGGGGCCTTTTGGGTTTATTGAGAAGATTTTAACTTACCCTAGTTGAGTTGATTTAAGGCTAGGGTTTGAACATCCCCATTTCAATTTTAGGCAAAATTTAAACATGATGCAACACATGACTAGCTAGCTCAGAGCATTACCAGAAGCTAGGGATGTGACAACTCACCCCCACTAAACAAGAATCTCGTCTCGAGATTCAAGCATAGGGTAAGGTGAAAGGGAAACGCAACTAGTATAATCTTCACGATCCAGGTTGCACTTCATAGGAACGTTGATTCGATCACCATCATCGTCTTGAAGTCTTGCTCTGAGAATTCCTGTCAGCATGACATGGAGGGAAGAAGGAGACTCTAGAAGGGTCGATCTTCTCGAAGATCGAACAACTCACGGAATGAGACATAACAATATCTCTCGAGCTGAGAGACGAAGCACACCTCTAGAGGGATGGAGTGGAACAGATGACGAGGGTTCACTAGGTAGACAACAATTTCACGCTTAAGAGGGTGGCAAACGATTGTCAACGTAGCGAGGAGTTGAGTTGCCATGATACCACGACGAAACATCCTGGAGGAGGGTGATTCATAGATTATTATCTTAAGTGGCAAAAAGAATTACTTTTGATATAGAGATCATTGAGACTCTCTATATCAGCCTAAGGCAAATCACAGCAATCGTTTGGAGGGGGTCGGTAGAATGGCATACTCGGACTTGGATGATGTGGATTACCTTGTTGAAAACAACGTAATGAATGAATTTTTCTTATCACCGGAAATGGAAGAGACCCATGGTAGAATGGCACATTGGCGGTGCAAGCTGGGAACAAAATGCAAATGCTGGGAATGATTCTGGTAACTGGGGAAGAACCCAACAATAGGGAGTGAATTCCCTGTTTGAAAAGATCATAGCATTGCCGAGGAAACTGAGAGCATCCCAATTAGTGTCGATGATAACACCTAGCGCTTGTGCGTGCTCTCAAGAACTTAAGCATTTCCACAATCATCAAGGTTTTATCAACAACCGCGTCAAGGGTGCTGACAACACAACATACTACCATGATGAATGGTGATGGAGGATGCAGATGCAAGATAACACCTTTTCAGATTTCACCTTAGCGAGGCCAAGGAAATAAAATCTGGATGATCGACCGAGAGACATTTAGCACTCCGCTTCTAATGTTCTCCTTGACGTGCTAGTGTAACCCATTCATTGAAATGGTTTGGTATCTAGAACATCAAGTAAAGGTCGGACTTCGGGCACACAAAGATCCATAGGGGCAACTAGGGAGTAAATCCTACGAAATCCCTATGGGGAGGTGGCCAATTCCATCAAATAAGATACTATAATAATAGGTCTACCGGATGGGTGTGTTAGCCACGACATCCACCTTACCGGTTATCGAGAGACCAATATTATAGTTCTTGGGAAATGTTCCAACCCATCATATCTGCCTAAGATTCAGATCTGGTTGGTGTCAGGATATTCCAGACTCATCGAGTCTAGGAAGAAAAATAAAAGTTTGCAACACAAATCGACGGGATGACGTTGCGAGATTCTCGGGAGACGAACTACGATAGCAAGCTCCAAAACATGAGCTGGTTCTGCTACAAACATGTGAACATGTTGTCCAAGACAAGCATGACCACAAAGTAGTCTTATAATAAAACACTACCGAATTTAGGAGGGGAACCATCATCGAGGGTATCGAAGTCCTTGCATAAGGTATACTCTTAAGAAGGAACTTCTTCTCCTTGAACAATTCAATCAGTGGCTTGGTGTGCTAGGGACACATATAGATTGAAGGTTGCAAGTCTTCAAACCACAGAATTCTTCGCACGTGTGCGTGACTGATTTGGAATGATTCCAAGAAAACAACATTGACTTTCTCGAATCCACGGCGGCAACTTGCATCAGATGCACATGAATTAAAGGAAGTCACTACCTTCATCCAAACATATGCTTCATGAGCTAGCATGAACAAATGCTTTCAAAAATTTCCAACACTAGCTTAATGTTCAACAAAATTATGGAGGAGATAAGGATGTTGTCAATGGGCTCAACAACAATTCATCTAGGTTTCCTTTTAAAAGGAATTCCATAGTTAAGTGAACACGGTGATAGCATTGGTCAGACCAAAGATATAATGGTGTATGCTCGAGGAATCAACCACGAGTAAGACAACATTACGAATATCGTTGGTTCTGATTTGATTTGACGATAGCCCACACTCAAATCAAAGGATTGATAAGACAATAGATCCAGCAACTGATCACAGGGACCAATCGATGAAGATATCATCTTTCTTCAACACACACTACACAAGAATATCCCTTTGGAATGAACTAAGTCAGGCAAGCTTTTATCTCCCAACTCTCCAAGTTGTTGTCTAGCTTAACCAACTAGCTCAGGGGTATCCAACACGGATTCTTGGAGAAAGGGTGGTTTACAGGATGATCCAACTTGATCACGAGCTCAACATAGCGGTCAGGTGACAACCTGGTAATACTTCTGAGAAGATATTCAGAGAATCACGAGCCACCGGTATGTTACTAAGCTCGAGAACAATCTTGCTTTTCAGGGCAAGACGATATGATCAATAGAGCAAGAATTTGAAATAATCCTAACTCATCGATCGAGGAGTGAACCAGGAGAATGGACTAGGTAGCACGATCAATCTTAGAATGATGATTCAGTAACCAACACACTAAGAATAAAATTATTGTCCTTTAACTACCCAGCAACGAGGTTGCTAGGCGTATTGATTTCACACATCACAATTCATTTGTCGGTATCCCGGTTGCATCAACACGAAGACCGAGGAATGACTAATGACGGCAAGAAGTATCACTGTACCAGGAGTTCATAGGATGGGGTGCAATTCCTATAACAATCCCGATATAAAGATGGTAATACTCCAAGGTAGAACAGAACCAAAAGCTGGATTAGCAATTTGATCTGCGGAGCACAACTTCTTTGACCCAATCCTGGATATGGAAGAGGTACTGGAGTTTGTTTCTCCAAGTCATTCAGGACAGAATGGCTTGACGGACCACAAGAGTAATAGACATTGATGAACGAATGCATGCATACTCTTGACTATCAATTGATAGACGAGGGTCAGAATGCAACTAAAGAGAACAACTCAAAGGAACATATAATTTTCTGAGTTGTGGATGCATAGATTAGTATGTCGAACCAAGTTCAACATATTTCTTCCGGATAACCCATGCAGAAAGGTAGAACTGGCAGAGTCACGATTTATGAATGGAGAACTCCTCAAGAATAATCCTGTTGTGATATTTCAGTTCAACGGGGAACTTCTGCCATAAGTAGTTCATGGTATTTGGAAGAAGAAGATACCACGGACTTCAAGGACTATCGCAAAGGTTACTAATATCCTGAAGGCACTAGCAATTACTATCAACATGAAGTAGGTAGAGTGAATCTCGGGTTCAGAACCCAGGAGTAGAATACCTACTACTAAATAGCATCACGAGATGCTTCCGAGAATAAAGGCCAGAATCATCACACTGGGAACACAATCATGGCTAAATTACTAGATGATCCCCTAAGACACCCAGGGTCATAATAATATCTCCAACATATACGCCGAGGTAACAAAGTACCTCAACTCACCGATTAGTGTGGTTAATCTGGCCCAAAGCAACATCGGAACAGAAGGAAGGGATTTTGCAAATGCTTCAGACTATCTAGAAACCTGGGATGACTCGGATAGCATAACGGCTGTAAATGCTCAGAAAAGACTTGAGGCATTCACAAAAATGGTGGCATAACCACTCAGAAGCACAATATCAAGGTTTCGAGATCAACAATTTAACATACGGAAGTAATAGGAACTGAAACGAGGCTTAAGTCCAACAATTCTATAGGTCTACGGATTGGTAACACGTGATCCTAATAGAAAGAAGAGATAGCCTAGTTCTTAATCCCCACAGGAAAGATAAGATGACTCAGATCAGAAGGGCATGAGGTATAAGGAGTAAAAAGAGCCTTACGTTCCATCCCACAATCAATTCCCTTATATAACTAAAGAATTTCTAGACTCAACTTCGACCAGTTTGGCTTGGTAATCCTACAGGCAGTCAAGCTCTGATACCAACGCTGTCAGGACCCCGACTCGATGCCACATCGATCTAGCATGTAACACCTCATATCACTTTGCGGCCTCACGCACGGTATTACCACGGGTGTCGCCTTACCTTTGCCCGGGACCGTTTGCGTCTTTTGGCACACGTATATGACAGTGTCGCTAGCATCCATATGATAAGGAGCCCGGGCTGACATGGCTAGTCGTAAACCCAAAGCGGCACAGACTTACAGGGACAGGCATCCATGACCCAGCATCGAACGTGTCGGTCATCAGCGAGTGAAACCAGGCTGTAGCACTGGGCTAGCAGGACTCCGGTGAACCGGGCTGTAGCGGGCTAACAGGACTCCGGTATTCATCGCGTGACATTTCCCCGAAGGGACAGACACAGGAACGAAGAAGGACACATGCCGGCCAGCCTAAGTGTTCCGGAGCAGTAGCAAGCTACCATGGCTCGGTGGAAACACTAGGAGACATTTCCCCGTAAGAGAGGCTACTAAAGATAAACAACTAGATGGTCAGATCCCACACATACCAAGCATTTCAATCACACACACAATATGCTCGATATGTGCAAATACAACGAAGCATCACAACATGACTCTACGACACAAGTACTTTATTCATTAGGCTCCGAGGAGCGAGATATTACAAACATGGGTCTCATGACCCAACACTCAGAGCATACAAGTCAAAGCACAAGCGGAAGCTATCATGTCTGAGTACAGACATCTATAAATGAAAAAGGCTGATAAGCCTGACTATCTATCAGATCCTGCCGGGGCACAAGATCGTAGCTGAGGTATCAAGCTAAACGTTGAAGTCCACGTGAAACTACTAGCGAGACCGAAGTCTCTCTGCAAAAACATAAAATAGGCAAACGTGAGTACAAATGTACCCAGCAAGACTTACATCAGAACTATCTATATATGCATCATTATCAACAAAGGGGTGGTGGGGTTTAACTGCAGCAAGCCAGCTTTGACTCGGTGGCTATCCTAAACTACGACTGCAATGTAACTCTTTTGAGGTGGCGCACACGAGTCCACATATTCACCATATCAATACACCACTATGGATCCACTCCCGTCTCCCTACGAGAACGCCATCCATAGCACTCACGCTTATCTTGCGTATTTTAGAGTATCCACTTTCACTTGTCTATGAACTGATATAAGTAACCCAGAAGTCCTTTTCCGTGGACACGGCTATTCGAATAGATGATGATAACCCTGCAGGGGTGTACTTCTTCATACATGTTTCCACCACTTAGCGTCTGCACACGACATGTGCTCGGCAGACTTCAAGCGAAAGCCGACGTGGGTGTAGACCACGACCTACCTAAACACTCAAGTCTCTAGTCCAGGTTTATCGCCTATTCAGGTTCCATCCATGAGGAGATCCGGCCGGAGTTTCGCTCACAGCCCCAAACGATGTGAACAGGGTTCCGTGACACCAAACGGGCGCCCGGTTTACCCGGCCACGTGCCTACCGCATCACAGCCCACCCCTACGGTCAGCGCTGTCCACGGCCTCCAGCATACTACAAACACCAGAAACTACTTGCAACTCCTGGACAGAGGACGAGGGTGAATGAGAAGTCGAGCGGGGTCATATTTCAGGGCCCAATGTATGGTAGTAGCTGAATCATGGATCACAAACACAGAACTCAGTTCCTGAGGACGGCTACAATGAGACAACCCACCATGTACTCCTACATGGCCTCTCACCGCTACCTTTACCAAATCGTGTTCACACACTTAGCTCACACACAGTAGGACATGTTCACACACCTCTGATTCATCCCCGATGAATCAGACCTGACTCGACTCTAAGCAGTAGCAGGCATGACAAACAAGCATGAATGAGTAGGCACAACAGGGCTCAAACAACTCCTACTCATGCTAGTGGGTTTCATCTATTTACTGTGGAATGACAGGTCATGCAGAGGATAAAGGGGTTCAGCTACCGCAGCAAGTAACAGATGAATCGGTGTTGTCCTAATGCATTAAAAGAGAGCAGGAGCGAGAGAGTAGGATTGTATCAGAATGAACAAGGGGGTTTTGCTTGCCTGGCACTTCTGAAGATAACATTGAGTCTTCATCGGTGTCAACGATCACATCATCGGTATCACGTCTATCGAGAGGGGACAAATACCGGCAACACAGAAGGGAACACAATCAATGCAATGCACAATATGATGCATGCTATGACATGGCAATATGAATGTGTTTTGAGCTAATGCAACTAGCAACAGATTAAATGAAGTTGGTTTGAATATAAAATTCAAATTCAAACTCCATATGTGATTATTCAAATGCCATTCACTTCATTTGCCCTAAACAGTAGTGATAAGTTGTTCTAACATGCATGAAAATGGTACAGATGGATTCTTTGAATTTTTCTGATAATTTTTCATATATAATTTATTTAATTTGGAGTTACGGTTAATTTTCTATGATTTATGGAAGTTTTAGGCATTTTCTGAAATTTCCTGAATATTTAGAGTTAAGATAATTCCAGAAAATGAATTATGGCGTCAGCATTGCGTCACTATGACGTCAGCAGGTCAACAGACGCTGCTGCTGGTCAAACCTGACGTGTGGGGGCCACACGTCAGTGACACAGGGCTAGTTAGTGTCAATGGCAGGTGGGGCCGGGTCAAAGGCCACGTCATCAAGTCAACTCTGTCAGGTGGGGCCAGTCAACGTGTGACGTGGCCAGGTCAAACTGACATGTGGGCCCGTGGGGGTTAGTTTAACACTTAACAGAAAATAATAAATATTAACTAAGGCGTGGGGCCCATACGTTAGTGGCTCTGGGGAGGTTAGCTGGGTCATTAGTGGTTAACTAGACCGGAGTTAGGCCGACGGCTCGTCGCCGGCGAGGTCAGTGGCGGCGGAGCGCGTTGGGTTTCGCCCACAGGCGACCATTTGGACGGCGGATTGGTCCTACACGTAGCTGGGGGTCGCGCGCGTCTGGTAGTGCAAGTGGGAGGAGCTGGGGTGGCCGGAGCTGCCGGTGGCGAGCTCTTTTGCGGCTGCCGGAGCTCGGGCAATCTCGGGGTGGTGTTACAGAGCACGGGAGGAGGCATTGTGGGTGTCTACGGTTTCATGCGATCGTGCTGATCACGATGGTGGGCTCGGGAACGAGCTGCGGTGGCTGTGGCCACGGCCACGCCATGGCCGGCGGTGAGAAGCTCTCGGCCGCGGTGGGAGATGGGGCTAGGGGGCGAGAACGGAGGGGGCGAGCACAGGAGAGGCAGCGGAGGCTCACAGCGGATCCATTCGAGGCGGAGACGAGGCCGGGGATGGTCCGGAGCCGGCGAATCAAACGGCGGCGAGTTCCGGTGGCCGAGGAGGGGAACGGCGACGTGGGCGCGATGCAGGGCTCCCGGCGTCACGTGAGTTGGTGGGGACGAAGAGGAAGGCGCGGCGGTTCCTCTGGAAGCATCGCCGAGGCGAGGGGTGGACACTGGCCGCGGTGGAGCTCGTCGGTGCTCTCGGGTGCTCGTGGTCGATCGTGAGAGAGAGAGAGAGCAGAGGGGATAGGGACGGAGGGAGAGATACGGGAGAGTGAGAGAGTTCGTGGGGGCCGCGTGGCGTCTCCAGGGAGTAGTGGAGGCAAGCAGGGAGGCAGGAGG
>NC_057803.1:397192013-397214319 GCF_018294505.1 Triticum aestivum | reverse complement strand
TGCTCTCGGGTGCTCGTGGTCGATCGTGAGAGAGAGAGAGAGCAGAGGGGATAGGGACGGAGGGAGAGATACGGGAGAGTGAGAGAGTTCGTGGGGGCCGCGTGGCGTCGCGAGGGGGTCGGGGAGGCTGCCACGGCGAAGCAGGAGGTGGCCGGCGTCGGCGCGCGTGCGTCTCGCCTCTGCCTACTGGCAGAGGAAGAAGAGGACAAGGGGGGGAGGTGGGCTGGGCCGGCTGGGGGGAACTGGGCCGGCTGGTGGCTGCACGGGTGAGGCCAGGTATGTCCTTCTCCCTCTTATTTTTGTTCTGTTTTATTTTTTTCTATTTCTGCAATTTGTTTTTGATTTGTTTTAAATATCAAATCATTTAATAAAATCCTGGAAATAAATATGGGTGCTTTCTGAATTATTCCAGTGACCCTTATCAATTTCCAACATTTATTTGAGCATTTAAAATATTTATAGTATTTAAATGCCCAAAGTCAAATACAATATGATTTAATTCAAAAATCCAAAAATGACCTAAGGATATATTCATCATTTTTGGCAGAGGTTTCCCCCTTAACCAGAAATCATGAACTTTTCTTAGGGGCCTTTTGGGTTTATTGAGAAGATTTTAACTTACCCTAGTTGAGTTGATTTAAGGCTAGGGTTTGAACATCCCCATTTCAATTTTAGGCAAAATTTAAACATGATGCAACACATGACTAGCTAGCTCAGAGCATTACCAGAAGCTAGGGATGTGACACCTTAATAGCTCTCAAGTCCTCGGACATAAACATCATCTTGGGTATGGACTGGATGTCAGCTCATTATGCTAAGATTGATTGTGCCATGTCAGGACCCCGACTCAATGCCACATCGATCTAGCATGTAACACCTCATATCACTTTGCGGCCTCACGCACGGTATTCCCACGGGTGTCGCCTTACCTGTGCCCGGGACCGTTTGCGCCTTTTGGCACACGTATATGACAGTGTCGCTAGCATCCATATGATAAGGAGCCTGGGCTGACATGGCTAGTCGTAAACCCAAAGTGGCACAAACTTACAGGGACAGGCATCCATGACCCAGCATCGAACGTGTCGGTCATCAGCGAGTGAACCCAGGCTGTAGCACTGGGCTAGCAGGACTCCGGTGAACCAGGCTGTAGCGGGCTAACAGGACTCCGGTATTCATCGCGTGACATTTCCCCGAAGGGACAGACATAGGAACGAAGAAGGACACATGCCGGCCAGCCTAAGTGTTCCGGAGCAGTAGCAAGCTACCATGGCTCAGTGGAAACACTAGGAGACATTTCCCGGTAAGAGAGGCTACTAAAGATAAACAACTAGATGGTCAGATCCCACACATACCAAGCATTTCAATAACATACACACAATATGCTCGATATGTGCAAATACAACATGGCATCACAACATGACTCTACGACACAAGTAAATATTCATTAGGCTCCGAGGAGCGAGATATTACAAACATGGGTCTTATGACCCAACAATCAGAGCATACAAGTCAAAGCACATGCGGAAGCTTAACATGTCTGAGTACAGACATCTATAAATGAAAAAGGCTGAGAAGCCTGACTATCTACCAGATCCTGCCGAGGGCACAAGATCGTAGCTGAGGTAACAAGCTAAACATCGAAGACCACGCGGAATTACTAGTGAGACTGAAGTCTCTCTGCAAAAACATAAAATAGGCAAACGTGAGTACAAATGTACCCAGCAAGACTTACGTCAGAACTATCTACATATGCATCATTATCAACAAAGGGATGGTGGGGTTTAACTGCAGCAAGCCAGCTTTGACTCGGTGGCTATCCTGAACTACGACTGCAAGTAACTCTTTTGAGGTGGCGCACACGAGTCCACATATTCACCATATCAATACACCACTATGGATCCGCTCCCGTCTCCCTACGAGAACGCCATCCATAGCACTCACGCTTATCTTGCGTATTTTAGAGTATCCACTTTCACTTGTCTATGAACTGATATAAGCAACCCAGAAGTCCTTTACCGCGGACACGGCTATTCGAATAGATGATGTTAACCCTGCAGGGGTGTACTTCTTCATACATGTTTCCACCACTTAGCGTCTGCACACGACATGTGCTCGGCAGACTTCAAGCGAAAGCCGACATGGGTGTAGACCACGATCTACCTAAACACTCAAGTCTCTAGTCCAGGTTTATCGCCTATTCGGGTTCCATCCATGAGGAGATCCGGCCAGAGTTTCGCTCACAGCCCCAAACGATGTGAACAGGGTTCCGTGACACCAAACGGGCACCCGGTATACCCGGCCACGTGCCTACTGCATCACAGCCCACCCCTACGGTCAGCGCTGTCCACGGCCTCCAGCATACTACAAACACCAGAAACTACTTGCAACTCCTGGACAGAGGACAAGGGTGAATAAGAAGTCGAGCGGGGTCATATTTCAGGGCCCAATGCATGGTAGTAGCTGAATCATGGATCACAAACACAGAACTCAGTTCCTAAGGACGGCTTCAATGAGACAACCCACCATGTACTCCTACATGGCCTCTCACCGCTACCTTTACCAAATCGTGTTCACACACTTAGCTCACACACAGTAGGACATGTTCACACGCCTCTGATTCATCCCCGATGAATCAGACCTGACTCAACTCTAAGCAGTAGCAGGCATGACAATCAAGCATGAATGAGTAGGCACAACAGGGCTCAAACAACTCCTACTCATACTAGTGGGTTTCAATCTATTTACTGTGGCAATGACAGGTCATGCAGAGGATAAAGGGGTTCAGCTACCGCAGCAAGTAACAGTTGAATCGTTGTTGTCCTAATGCAATAAAAGAGAGCAGGAGCGAGAGAGTGGGATTGTATCGGAATGAACAAGGGGGTTTTGCTTGCCTGGCACTTCTGAAGATAGCATTGAGTCTTCATCAGTGTCAACGATCACATCATCGGTATCACGTCTATCGAGAGGGGACAATTACCGACAACATAGAAGGGAACACAATCAATGCAATGCACAATATGATGCATGATCATGACATGGCAAAATGAATGTGTTTTGAGCTAATGCAACTAGCAACAGATTAAATGAAGTTGGTTTGAATACAAGATTCAAATTTAAACTCCATATGTGATTATTTAAATGCCCTTTAATTGATTTGTGCTAAAAAGCAGCTATAAGTTGTTCTAACATGCATGAAAATTGTACAGATGGATTCCTTGAATTTTTCTGATAATTTTTCATATATAAATTATTTAATTTGGAGTTACGGTTGAATTTCTATGAATTTTAGAAGTTTTAGGCATTTTCTGGAATTTCTGAATAATAATAAATCCAGAAATGAATTATGGCGTCAGCACCACGTCACTGTGACGTCAGCAGGGTCAACTGGGCCGGCTCGGGTCAAACCCGACATGTGGGGTCCACACGTCAGTGACACAGGGGCTAATCCCGCATTGACTCGGGCTTTGACCCGCTACGGGGCCCGCTGTCAGTGTCACAGGGTTAGTTAGCAGGGTCATTAGCCCCTAACGACGACGCCACGTCAGCACGCCGGAGACCAGCCGACAGCGACCACAGAACACGGCGGGGCACGCCGGACTTGCGCTAGAGGCGTCAGTTTGGCACGCTGAGGGCACCAGGGGATGGCCCTTGCTCCCGCGCATCCAGAGGACCGAGTGGGAGGTCGTGGGGTCGCCGGAACTCATGCCGGCGACGAGCTTTGGCGGCGATGGTGTTCGGTGGTGCTCGGGCGCGTTGCTACGGTGCATCAGTGAGCAAATGGAGAGGCTGGGCAGCACCTGCTAGACATGGGGAGCACTAAGAGCAGCTCAGTGAGGCCAGGGGAGCACGGAGGCTATGCGTGCAGCAGCAATGGCGGACGGTGGCTTCTGTGCTCGTGGGGAACGGTGCTACGGCATGGAGGGGAGCATGCTGAGTTAGGGGAGAGGGTCAGTGACTCACGGCGATGACGAGGGGACGCTCGGCGAGGTCGGGGACGGTCCGGAGCCGGCGAATTTGACGAAGATGGCCGGCGGTCCCGAGGTTGAAGAAGGCATCGAGGGCGGTGTTGTGGCACGTCCGGGGCCTCGTGGCTCGTTGAGGAGGTAGAAGGAGGACCGGCGGAGCTTCCTGGGGCGTCGGTGAGCCGTGGGGTGGCCGGTAGCCACGGTGGCTCTCGTCGGTGGCGGCGGCTCCGTTCGGTCGCGGGAGGGGAAACAGAGGAGCGAGGGGGAGGGAGGTCCAGAGAGCGAGGGAGAAGTGAGAGGGGGTCGGGGCTGCGTGGCGTCGCGGGCGGGACCAGGGAAGGAGGAGGCAGCCAGGCAGGGAGGAGGTGGCCTCCTCGGCCGCGCGCGTGCGAGCACGCAGCTGCTCCCACTGGCAAGAGGAAGACGACAGGGGGGGAGTAGCGGTGGCGGGCTGGGCCGCGCTGGGCCGGTCCTGTTGGGCCACTAGGTGGGCTTCACAGGTAAGTCCTTCTCTCTTTTATTTCTGTTCTGGTTCTCTTTTCTATTTCTGCAATTTGTTTTTGGATTTGATTTAAAATATCAAATCATTTTATAAAATCCTGGAAATAATTATGGGTGCTTTCAGAATTATTTCAGTGACCCTTAACAATTTCCAACATTTATTTGAACATTTAAATTATTTATAGTATTCAAATGCCCAAAGTCAAATACAATATGGTTTATTCAAAAAATCCAAAAATGTCTTGGAAAAATATCCATCATCTCTGGATATGGTTTTCACCCTTTTCCAGTGATCATGAACATTTTTGCAAACCAATTTGGGTTCTTTGAAAATATTTTGAAGTTGAACCTATTTGCAATGCTTTGGTGCTAGGGCTTGGTCATCCCCATTTCAAATTTCATACAATTTAAACATGTTGCACACATGAAGCTAGCCTAGAGCATTACCAGAAGCTAGGGATGTGACAACTCACCCCCACTAAACAAGAATCTCGTCTCGAGATTCAAGCGTAGGGTAAGGTGAAGGGGAAACGCAAACTAGTATAATCTTCACGATCCAGGGTGCACTTCAGTTGAACGTTGATTCATTCACCATCATTGTCTTGAAGTCTTGCCTTGAAAAACCCTGTCAACATGACATGGAGGGAAGAAGGAGACTCTAGAAGGGTCGATCTTCTCGAAGATCGAACAACTCACGGAATGAGACATAGGACCATCTCTCGGGTTGAGACACGAGATACACATCAAGAGGGGTGGAAAGAAACGGATGACGAAGGTTCACTAGGTAGACAACAATTCCACACCTAAGAAGGTGGTAAACGATTGTCAACGTAGCGAGGAGTTGAGTTGCCATGATACCACGACGAAACATCCTGGAGGAGGGTGATTCGTAGATTATTACCTTAAGTGGCAAAAAGAATTACTTTTGATTCAGATATCATTGAAACTCTTTAAACCAGCCTAAGACAATTCTCGAGCGATCGTTTGGAGGGGGTCGGTAGAATGGCATACTCGGACTTGGATGATGTGGATTACCTTGTTGAAGACAACGCAATGGATGAATTTGCTTATCACCGGAAATGGAAGAGACCCATGGTAGAATGACACATTGGCGGTGCAAGCTGGGAACAAAATGCAAATGTTGGGAATGATTCTGGTAACTGGGGAAGAACCCAACAATAGAGAGTGGATTCACTGTTTGAGAAGGTCACAGCATTGCCGAGGGAACTGAGAGCATCCCAATTAGAGCCGATGATAACACGTAGCGCTTGTGCGTGCTCTCAAGAACTTGAGCATTTCCACAACCATCAAGGTTTTATCAACAACCGCGTCAAGGGTGCTGACAACACAACATACTACCATGGTGAATAGCGATGGACGATGCAGATGCAAAGGAAGATAACACCTTCTCAGATTTCACCCTTGACGGGGCCAAGGAAATAAAATCTGGATGATCGACCGAGAGACATTTAGCACTCCGCTTCTGATGTTCTCCTTGATGTGCTAGCGTAACCATTCATAGATATGGTTTGATATCTAGAACATCAAGTAAAAAGGTCGGACTTCGGGATCTCAAAATCCATAGGGGCAACTAGGGAGTAAATCCTACGAAATCCCTATGGGGAGGTGGCCAACTTCCTCAATCAAGATATTATAATAACAGGTCTTCCGGCTGGATGTGTTGGCCACGACATCCACTTTACCGGTTATCGAGGGACCAATATTATAGTTCTTGGGAAATATTCCAACCATCATATCTGCCTGAGACTCAGATCTGGTTGGTGTCAGGATATTCCAGGCTCATCGAGTCCAGGAGGAAAAAAATGAAAGTTTGCAACACAAATCGACGAGATGACGTTGCGGGATTCTCGGGAGATGAACTACGATAGCAAGCTCCAAAACATGAGCTGGTTCTGCTACAAACATGTGAACATGTTGTCCAAGACAAGCATGACCACAAAGTAGTCTTATAATAAAACACTACCGAGTTCAGGAGGGGGAACCATCATTAATGACATCGAAGTCTCCACGCGTGGAAGTCCAAAGAGTTCACCTTGGACAGACTCCTTTATCTTTGAACAACTCAATCAGTGGCTTGGTGTGCTAGGATATACATATAGAATGGAGGTTGCAAATCTCCAGACCACAGAATACTTCGCACGTATGCATGACTGACTTGGGATGATTCCAGAGGAAGCAAAACTAACTTTCTCAAATTCTCGGCGGCAACTTTCACCAAATGCACGTGTATAAGAGGAAGTCACTCCTTTCATCAAACAAATACTTCATGAGCTAGCATGAAGAAAATGCTTTCAAAAGTTTCCAACACTAGCTTAATGTCCAACAAAATCATGGAGGAGATAAGGATGTTGTCAATGGGCTCAACAACAATTCATCTGGGTTTCCTTTTAAAAGGAATTCCATAGTTAAGTGAACACGGTGATAGCATTGGTCAGACCCAAAAGATATAATGGTGTATGCTCGAGGGATCAACCACGAATAAGACAACATTACGAGCATCGTTGGTACTGATTTGATTTGACGATAGCCCACACTCAAATCAAAGGATTGATAAGACAATAGGTCCAGCAACTGATCACATGGACCAATCGATGAAGATATCATCTTTCTCCAACACACACTACACAAGAATATTCCTTTGGAACAAACTAAGTTAGGCAAGCTTTTATCTTCCAACTCTCCAAGTTGTTGTCTAGCTTAACCAACTAGCTCAGGGATATCTAACACCGATTCTTGGAGAGAAGGTGGTTCACAAGAAACCAACTTGATCACGAGCTCAACATAACAGTCAGGGAACAACCTGGTAATACTTCCGAGAAGATATTCGGAAAATGACGAACCACCGGTATGTTACTAAGCTCGAGAACAATCTCGCTTTTGAGGGCAAGACGATATGATCAAATGAGTGAGGACTTGACAAGATCCTAACTCATCAATCGAAGGGTGCACCGAAATAAGGACTAGGTAGCACGATCAGTCTTAGAAGGATGATTCAAAAATCAATACGCTGAGAATGAGGTTATCGTCCATTTGACTACCAAGCAACAAAGTTGCTAGCAGTATTGATTTCACACGCCACGATCCACTTGTCGGCATTCCGGTTACAATAACACAGGAACCGAGGAATGAACAGTGATGGCAAGAAGTATCACTGTACCAAGAGTTCATAGGATGGTGTGCAATTCCTATAACAATCTCGATATAAAATATGTAATACTCCAAGGTAGAGCAGAACAAAAGCTGGATTAGCAATTTGATCTGCGGAGCACAACTTCTTTGACCCAATCCTGGATATGGATGAGGTACTGGAGTTTGTTTCTCCAAGTCATTCAGGACAGAATGGCTTGACGGACCACAAGGGTAATAGGCATCGATAAACGAACGCACGCATACTCTTGACTATCAATTGATAGGCGAGGGTCAGAGGACAACTAAAGAGGGACAACTCGAAGGAACATACGATTTTTTGAGTTGTGGATGCATGGTTTAGCATGTCGAACGAAGTTCAACATAATTCTTCCGGATAACCCATGCAGAAAGGTTGAGCTGGCAGAGTCACAATATAGCATGGAGAACTCATAGAGGGCCCGTTGTGATCTTTTGATCCAACAAACTTCTGCCATAATGGTTCATGGTATTTGCAAGAACGATATACCACGGACCTCAAGGACTATCGCAAAGGTTACTAATATACTAAAAGAACTAGCAACACTATCAACATGATGTAAGTAGGGTGAATATCGGGTTTAAGAACCCAGGAATAGAATACCTACTAACTAAATGGCATCACGAGATGCTTTCGATAATGACGGCTAGAGTCATCACACTGGAACATAAATCATGGCTAGACTACTAGATGATCCCCTGAGACACCTAGGGTCATAACAATAACTCCAACATAAAGGTTGAGGCAGTAGAGTACCTCAGCTCAACAATTTGTGTGATTAACCTGGCCTAACAGACATTGAAACCGGAGAAAAAGGATTTTGCAAATGCATCAGACTCTTTAGAAACCTGGGATGACTCGGACAGCATAACGGCTGTAAATGCTCAGAAAAGATTTGAGACATTCACAAAAATGGTGGCATAACCACTCAGAAGCACAATTTCAAGGTCTCGAGATCAACAATTAACATACGGAAGTAGTAGAAACTGAACTCAAGCTTAAATCCAACAATCTTATAAGTCCACTAATTAGTAACACGTGATCCTAATAGAAAGAAGAGATAGCCTAGTTCTTAATCCCCGTAGAAGAGAAGATGATGACTCAGATCAGAAAGCCATGAGGTATAAGGAGTAAAAAGAGCCTTACGTTCCATCCCACAATCAATTCCCTTATATAACTAAAGAATTTCTAGACTCAACTTCGACCAGTTTGGCTTGGTAACCTACAGGCAGTCAAGCTCTGATACCAACGCTGTCAGGACCCCGACTCAATGCCACATCGATCTAGCATGTAACACCTCATATCACTTTGCGGCCTCACGCACGGTATTCCCACGGGTGTCGCCTTACCTGTGCCCGGGACCGTTTGCGCCTTTTGGCACACGTATATGACAGTGTCGCTAGCATCCATATGATAAGGAGCCCGGGCTGACATGGCTAGTCGTAAACCCAAAGTGGCACAAACTTACAGGGACAGGCATCCATGACCCAGCATCGAACGTGTCGGTCATCAGCGAGTGAACCCAGGCTGTAGCACTGGGCTAGCAGGACTCCGGTGAACCGGGCTATAGCGGGCTAACAGGACTCCGGTATTCATCGCGTGACATTTCCCCGAAGGGACAGACACAGGAACGAAGAAGCACACATGCCGGCCAGCCTAAGTGTTCCGGAGCAGTAGCAAGCTACCATGGCTCAGTGGAAACACTAGGAGACATTTACCGGTAAGAGAGGCTACTAAAGATAAACAACTAGATGGTCAGATCCCACACATACCAAGCATTTCAATAACATACACACAATATGCTCGATATGTGCAAATACAACATGGCATCACAACATGACTCTACGACACAAGTAAATATTCATTAGGCTCCGAGGAGCGAGATATTACAAACATGGGTCTTATGACCCAACAATCAGAGCATACAAGTCAAAGCACATGCGGAAGCTTAACATGTCTGAGTACAGACATCTATAAATGAAAAAGGCTGAGAAGCCTGACTATCTACCAGATCCTGCCGAGGGCACAAGATCGTAGCTGAGGTAACAAGCTAAACGTCGAAGACCACGCGGAATTACTAGTGAGACTGAAGTCTCTCTGCAAAAACATAAAATAGGCAAACGTGAGTACAAATGTACCCAGCAAGACTTACATCAGAACTATCTACATATGCATCATTATCAACAAAGGGATGGTGGGGTTTAACTGCAGCAAGCCAGCTTTGACTCGGTGGCTATCCTGAACTACGACTGCAAGTAACTCTTTTGAGGTGGCGCACACGAGTCCACATATTCACCATATCAATACACCACTATGGATCCGCTCCCGTCTCCCTACGAGAACACCATCCATAGCACTCACGCTTATCTTGCGTATTTTAGAGTATCCACTTTCACTTGTCTATGAACTGATATAAGCAACCCAGAAGTCCTTTACCGCGGACACGGCTATTCGAATAGATGATGTTAACCCTGCAGGGGTGTACTTCTTCATACATGTTTCCACCACTTAGCGTCTGCACATGACATGTGCTCGGCAGACTTCAAGCGAAAGCCGACGTGGGTGTAGACCACGACCTACCTAAACACTCAAGTCTCTAGTCCAGGTTTATCGCCTATTCGGGTTCCATCCATGAGGAGATCCGGCCGGAGTTTCGCTCACAGCCCCAAACGATGTGAACAGGGTTCCGTGACACCAAACAGGCGCCCGGTATACCCGGCCACGTGCCTACCGCTTCACAGCCCACCCCTACGGTCAGCGCTGTCCACGGCCTCCAGCATACTACAAACACCAGAAACTACTTGCAACTCCTGGACAGAGGACAAGGGTGAATAAGAAGTCGAGCGGGGTCATATTTCAGGGCCCAATGCATGGTAGTAGCTGAATCATGGATCACAAACACAGAACTCAGTTCCTAAGGACGGCTTCAATGAGACAACCCACCATGTACTCCTACATGGCCTCTCACCGCTACCTTTGCCAAATCGTGTTCACACACTTAGCTCACACACAGTAGGACATGTTCACACACCTCTGATTCATCCCCGATGAATCAGACCTGACTCAACTCTAAGCAGTAGCAGGCATGACAATCAAGCATGAATGAGTAGGCACAACAGGGTGTTGGGGAACGTAGCAGAAATTCAAAAATTTTCCTATGAATCACCAAGATCTATCTATGGAGAGACTAGCAACGAGTAGAAAGAGAGTGCATCTACGTACCCTTGTAGATCGCTAAGCGGAAGCGTTCAAGAGAACGGGGTTGATGGAGTCGTACTCGTCGTGATTCAGATCACCGATGATCAAGTGCCGAACGG
The DNA here is from genome assembly GCF_018294505.1 of Triticum aestivum. NCBI lineage: Eukaryota > Viridiplantae > Streptophyta > Magnoliopsida > Poales > Poaceae > Triticum > Triticum aestivum. Next base: position 397,203,349 of record NC_057803.1, on the reverse strand, counting down.
ACGGCACCTCCGCGTTCAACACACGTACAACCCGGTGACGTCTCCCACGCCTTGATCCAGCAAGGAGAGAGGGAGAGGTTGAGGAAGACTCCATCCAACAGCAGCACAACGGCGTGGTGGTGATGGAGGAGCGTGGCAATCCAGCAGGGCTTCGCCAAGCACCATGGGAGAGGAGGAGGAGGGAGAGGGGCAGGGCTGCACCAACGAGAGATCAAATCGCGTGTTATGGGCAGCCCCTAGGCCTCATATATATAGGGGAAGGGGAGGGCTGCACCCCCTTTAGGGTTTCCCACCCCAAGGGGCGGCGGCCAGCCTCCAGATGGCATCTGGTGCGGCGGCCAAGAAGGGGGGAGGAGTCCATCCTCCCCAAGGCACCTCAAAGGTGCCTTCCCCCTTGAGGACTCTTCCCTCTAGGGTTCCCTAGGCGCATGGGCCTCTTGGGGCTGGTGCCCTTGGCCCATGTAGGCCAAGGCGCACCACCTACAGCCCATGTGGCCCCCCGGGGCAGGTGGCCCCACCCGGTGGGCCCCCCGGGACCCTTCCGGTGGTCCCGGTACAATACCGATGACCCCGAAACTTGTCTCGATGGCCGAAACAGGACTTCCTATATATAAATCTTTACCTCCGGACCATTCCGGAACTCCTCGTGACGTCCGGGATATCATCCGGGACTCCGAACAACATTCGGTAACCACATACAAGCTTCCTTTATAACCCTAGCGTCATCGAACCTTAAGTGTGTAGACCCTACGGGTTCGGGAGACATGCAGACATGACCGAGACGTTCTCCGGTCAATAACCAACAGCGGGATCTGGATACCCATGTTGGATCCCACATGTTCCACGATGATCTCATCGGATGAACCACGATGTCAAGGACTCAATCGATCCCGTATACAATTCCCTTTGTCTAGCGGTATTTTACTTGCCCGAGATTCGATCGTCGGTATACCGATACCTTGTTCAATCTCGTTACCGGCAAGTCACTTTACTCATTCCGTAACACATCATCCCGTGATCAACTCCTTGGTCACATTGCGCATGTGATGATGTCCTACCGAGTGGGCCCAGAGATACCTCTTCGTTTACACGGAGTGACAAATCCCAGTCTCGATCCGTATAAAACAATAGATACTTTCGGAGATACCTGTAGTGCACCTTTATAGTCACCCAGTTACGTTGTGACGTTTGATACACCCAAAGCACTCCTACGGTATCCAGGAGTTACACGATCTCATGGTCAAAGGAAGAGATACTTGACATTGGCAAAGCTCTAGCAAATGAACTACACGATCTTTTGTGCTAGTCTTAGGATTGGGTCTTGTCCATCACATCATTCTCCTAATGATGTGATCCCGTTATCAACGACATCCAATGTCCATAGCCAGGAAACCATGACTATCTGTTGATCACAACGAGCTAGTCAACTAGAGGCTCACTAGGGACATATTGTGGTCTATGTATTCACACGTGTATTACGATTCCCGGATAATACAGTTATAGCATGAATAAAAGACAATTATCATGAACAAGGAAATATAATAATAATACTTTTATTATTGCCTCTAGGGCATATTTCCAACAGTCTCCCACTTGCACTAGAGTCAATAATCTAGTTCACATCGCCATGTGATTAACACTCACAGGTCACATCGCCATGTGACTAACACCCAAGAGTTTACTAGAATCAGTAGTCTAGTTCACATCACTATGTGATTAATACTCAATGAGTTTTAGGTTTGATCATGTTGCTTGTGAGAGAGGTTTTAGTCAACGGGTCTGAACCTTTCAGATCCGTGTGTGCTTTACAAATCTCTATGTCATCTCCTAGATGCAGCTACCACGTTCTATTTGGAGCTATTCCAAATAACTGTTCTACTTGGAGCTATTCTAAATTGTTGCTCCATTATACGTATCCGGTATCTCTACTCAGAGCTATCCGGATAGGTGTTAAGCTTGCATCGACGTAACCCTTTACGACGAACCCCTTTACCACCTCCATAATCGAGAAAATTCCTTAGTCCACTAGTTACTAAGGATAACTTTGACCGCTGTCCCGTGAGCCATTCTTGGATCACTCTTGTACCCCTTGACTGACTCATGGCAAGGCACACTTCAGGTGCGGTACACAGCATAGCATACTGAAGAGCCTACGTCTAAAGCATAGGGGACGACCTTCGTCCTTTCTCTCTTTTCTGCCATGGTCGAGCTTTAAGTCTTAACTTCGTACCTTACAACTCAGGCAAGAACTCCTTCTTTGACTGGTCCATCTTGAACACCTTCAAGATCATGTCAAGGTATGTGCTCATTTGAAAGTACTATTAAGCATTTTGATCTATCCTTATAGATCTTGATGCTCAATGTTCAAGTAGCTTAATCCAGGTTTTCTATTGAAAAACACCTTTCAAATAACCCTATATGCTTTCTAGAAATTCTATGTCATTTCTGATCAACAATATGTCAACAACATATACTCATCAGAAATTCTATAGTGCTCCCACTCACTTCTTTGGAAATACAAGTTTCTCATAAACTTTGTGCAAACCCAAAATTTTTGATCATCATCAAAGCATACATTCCAACTCCGAGATGCTCACTCCAGTCCTTAAAAGGATCGCTGGAGCTAGCATACCTTTTAGCATCCTTAGGATCGACAAAACTTTTCTGATTGTATTGCATACAACCTTTCCTTACGAAAACTAGTAAGGAAACTTGTCTTGACATCCATCTGCCAGATTTCATAAATGCAGCTAATGCTAACATGATTCCGACGGACTTTAAGCATCGCTACGAGTGAGAAAATCTGATCGTAGTCAACTCCTTGAACTTGTCGGAAAACACTTCGCCACAAGTCGAGCTTCATAGATGGTGACATTACCATCCACGTCCGTCTTCTTCTTAAAAGATCCATTTATCTCAATGGATTGCCGATCATCGGGCAAGTCCATCAAAGTCCATGCTTTGTTCTGATATATGGATACTATCTCGGATTTCATGGCTTCTAACCATTTGTCGGAATTTGGGCCCACCATCGCTTCTCCATAGCTCGTAGGTTCATTGTTGTCTAGCAACATGACCTTCAAGACAGGATCACCTTACCACTCCGAAGTAGTACGTGTCCTTGTCGTCCTACGAGGTTTGGTAGTGACTTGATCCGAAGTTTCATGATCAATATCATAAGCTTCCACTTCAATTGGTGTAGGTGCCACAAGAACAACTTCCTGTGCCCTGCCACACACTAGTTGAAGAGACGGTTCAATAACCTCATCAAGTCTCCACCATCCTCCCACTTAACTCTTTCGAGAGAAACCTTTCCTCGAGAAAGGACCCGATTCAAGAAACAATCCATATTGCTTTCGGATCTGAATTAGGAGGTATACCCAACTGTTTTGGGTGTCCTATGAAGATGCATTTTATCCACTTTGGGTTCGAGCTTAATCCTGAAACTTTTTCACATAAGAGTCGCAGCCCCAAACCTTTAAGAAACGACAACTTAGGTTTCTCTAAACCATAATTCATACGGTGTCATCTCAACGGAATTACGCTGTGCCCTATTTAAAGTGAATGTGGTTGTCTCTAATGCCTAACCCATGAACAATAATGGTAATTCGATAAGAGACATCATGGTACGCACCATATCCAATAGGGTGCAACTATGATGTTCGGACACACCATCACACTATGGTGTTCTAGGCGGTATTAATTGCGAAACAATTTCCACAATGTCTTAATTGTGTGCCAAAACTCGTGACTCAGATATTCATCTCTATGATCATATCATAGACATTTTATCCTCTTGTCACAATGATCTTCAACTTCACTCTGAAATTACTTGAACCATTCAATAATTCAGACTTGTGTTTCATCAAGTAAATATACTCAACATTTACTCGAATCATCTGTGAAGTAAGAACATAACGATATTCACTGCATGCCTCAGCACTCATTGGACTGCACACATCAAAATGTGTTATTTCCAACAAGTTGCTATCTTGTTCCATCTTACTGAAAAACGAGGCTCTTCAGTCATCTTGCCCATGTGGTATGATTTGCATATCTCAAGTGATTCAAAATCAAGTGAGTCCAAACGATCCATCTGCATGGAGTTTCTTCATGCGTATACACCAATAGACATGGTTCGCATGTCTCAAACTTTTCAAAAACGAGTGAGTCCAAAGATCCATCAACATGGAGCTTCTTCATGCGTTTTATACCAATATGACTTACATGGCAGTGCCACAAGTAAGTGGTACTATCATTACTATCTTATATCTTTTGGCATGAAAATGTGTATCACTACGATCGAGATTCAATAAACCATTCAGGTTTAATACTAATCTTGATGGTAGAGGGAGCGTGCGATGTTTGATCATATCAACATTGGAAACACTTCCAACACATATCGTCAGCTCACCTTTAGCTAGTTTCCGTTTATGCCGTAGCTTTTATTTCGAGTTACTAACACTTAGCAACTGAACCGGTATCTAATACCCTGGTGCTACTAGGAGTACTAGTAAAGTACACATTAACATAATGTATATCCAATATACTTCTATCGACTTTGCCAGCCTTCTCATCTACCAAGTATCTAGGGTAATTCTGCTCCAGTGGCTGTTCCCCTTATTACAGAAGCACTTAGTCTCGGGTTTGGGTTCAACCTTGGGTCTCTTCACTAGAGCAGCAGCTGAATTGCCGTTTCATGAAGTATCCCTTTGTTCCCTTGCCCTTCTTGAAACTAGTGGTTTCACCAACCATCAACAATTGATGCTCCTTCTTGATTTCTACTTTCGCGGTGTCAAACATCATGAATATTTCAAGGATCATCATATCTATCCCTGATATGTTATAGTTCATCACGAAGCTCTAGCAGCTTGGTGGCAATGACTTTGGAGAAACATCACTATCTCATTTGGAAGATCAACTCCCACTCGATTCAAGTGATTGTTGCACTCAGACAATCTGAGCACAAGCTCAACGATTGAGCTTTTCTCCCTTAGTTTGTAGGCTAAGAAAATTGTCGGAGGTCTCATACCTCTTGACGTGGGCATGAGCCTGAAATCCTAATTTCAGCCCTCGAAACATCTCATATGTTCCGCGATGTTTCGAAAACGTCTTTGGTGCCTCTACTTAAACCATTTAACTGAACTATCACGTAGTTATCAAAACGTGTATGTTCGATGTTCGAAACATCCACAAACGACGTTTGGGGTTCAGCACACTGAGCAGTGCATTAAGGACATAAGATTTCTACTGTTCGCATAATCGCTACTATCAACTTTCAACTATATTTTCTCTAGGAACATATCTAAAACAGTAGAACTAAAGCGCGAGCTACGACATAATTTGCAAAAGGTCTTTTGACTATGTTCAGGATAATTAAGTTCATCTTATGAACTCCCACTCAGATAGACATCCCTCTGGTCATCTAAGTGATTACATGATCCGAGTCAACTAGGCCGTGTCCGATCATCACGTGAGACGGACTAGTCATCATCGGTGAACATCTTCATGTTGATCGTATCTACTATACGACTCATGCTCGACCTTTCGGTCTCTGTGTTCCGAGGCCATGTCTGCACATGCTAGGCTCATCAAGTTAACCCTAAGTGTTTTCGCTGTGTAAAACTGTCTTACACCCGTTGTATGTGAACGTAAGAATCCATCACACCCGATCATCACGTGGTGCTTAGAAGCGACGAACTGTAGCAACGGTGCACAGTTAGGGGAGAACACTTCTTGAAATTTTGTAAGGGATCATCTTATTTACGATCGTCGTCCTAAGTAAACAAGATGCATAAACATGATAAACATCACATGCAATCAAATAGTGACATGATATGGCCAATATCATTTTGCTCCTTTTGATCTTCATCTTCGGGGCTCCATGATCATCATCGTCACCGGCATGACACCATGATCTCCATCATCATGATCTCCATCATCGTGTCTTCATGAAGTTGTCACGCCAACGACTACTTCTACTTCTATGACTAACGCGTTTAGCAATAAAGTAAAGTAGTTTACATGGCGTTCTTCAATGACACGCAGGTCATACAAAAAATAAAGACAACTCCTATGGCTCCTGCCGGTTGTCATACTCATCGACATGCAAGTCGTGAATCCTATTACAAGAACATGATCAATCTCATACATCACATATATCATTCATCACATCCTTTTGGCCATATCACATCACATAGCATACCCTGCAAAAACAAGTTAGACGTCCTCTAATTGTTGTTTGCATGTTTTACGTGGCTGCTATGGGTTCTAGCAAGAACGTTTCTTACCTACGCAAGACCACAACGTGATATGCCAATTGCTATTTACCCTTCATAAGGACCCTTTTCATCGAATCCGTTCCGACTAAAGTGGGAGAGACTGGCACCCGCTAGCAACCTTATGCACCAAGTGCATGTCAATCGGTGGAACCTGTCTCACGTAAGAGTACGTGTAAGGTCGGTCCGGGCCGCTTCATCCCACAATACCGTCGAAACAAGATTGGACTAGTAACGGTAAGCATATTGAACAACATCAACGCCCACAACTACTTTGTGTTCTACTCATGCAAAGAATCTACGCAATAGACCTAGCTCATGATGCCACTGTTGGGGAACGTAGCAGAAATTCAAAATTTTTCCTACGAATCACCAAGATCTATCTATGGAGAGACCAGCAACGAGTAGAAAGAGAGTGCATCTACGTACCCTTGTAGATCGCTAAGCGGAAGCGTTCAAGTGAACAGGGTTGATGGAGTCGTACTCGTCGTGATTCAGATCACCGATGATCAAGTGCCGAACGGACGGCACCTCCGCGTTCAACACACGTACAGCCCGGTGACGTCTCCCACGCCTTGATCCAGCAAGGAGAGAGGGAGAGGTTGAGGAAGACTCCATCCAACAGCAGCACAACGGCGTGGTGGTGATGGAGGAGCGTGGCAATCCAGCAGGGCTTCGCCAAGCACCATGGGAGAGGAGGAGGAGGGAGAGGGGCAGGGCTGCACCAACGAGAGATCAAATCGCGTGTTATGGGCAGCCCCTAGGCCTCATATATATAGGGGAAGGGGAGGGCTGCGCCCCCTTTAGGGTTTCCCACCCCAAGGGGCGGCGGCCAGCCTCCAGATGGCATCTGGTGCGGCGGCCAAGAAGGGGGGAGGAGTCCATCCTCCCCAAGGCACCTCAAAGGTGCCTTCCCCCTTGAGGACTCTTCCCTCTAGGGTTCCCTAGGCGCATGGGCCTCTTGGGGCTGGTGCCCTTGGCCCATGTAGGCCAAGGCGCACCACCTACAGCCCATGTGGCCCCCCGGGGCAGGTGGCCCCACCCGGTGGGCCCCCCGGGACCCTTCCGGTGGTCCCGGTACAATACCGATGACCCCGAAACTTGTCTCGATGGCCGAAACAGGACTTCCTATATATAAATCTTTACCTCCGGACCATTCCAGAACTCCTCGTGACGTCCGGGATATCATCCGGGACTCCGAACAACATTCGGTAACCACATACAAGCTTCCTTTATAACCCTAGCGTCATCGAACCTTAAGTGTGTAGACCCTACGGGTTCGGGAGACATGCAGACATGACCGAGACGTTCTCCGGTCAATAACCAACAGCGGGATCTGGATACCCATGTTGGATCCCACATGTTCCACGATGATCTCATTGGATGAACCACGATGTCAAGGACTCAATCGATCCCGTATACAATTCCCTTTGTCTAGCGGTATTTTACTTGCCCGAGATTCGATCGTCGGTATACCGATACCTTGTTCAATCTCGTTACCGGCAAGTCACTTTACTCGTTCCGTAACACATCATCCCGTGATCAACTCCTTGGTCACATTGCGCATGTGATGATGTCCTACCGAGTGGGCCCAGAGATACCTCTCCGTTTACACGGAGTGACAAATCCCAGTCTCGATCCGTATAAAACAATAGATACTTTCGGAGATACCTGTAGTGCACCTTTATAGTCACCCAGTTACGTTGTGACGTTTGATACACCCAAATCACTCCTACGGTATCCAGGAGTTACACGATCTCATGGTCGAAGGAAGAGATACTTGACATTGGCAAAGCTCTAGCAAATGAACTACACGATCTTTTGTGCTAGTCTTAGGATTGGGTCTTGTCCATCACATCATTCTCCTAATGATGTGATCCCGTTATCAAGGACATCCAATGTCCATAGCCAGGAAACCATGACTATCTGTTGATCACAACGAGCTAGTCAACTAGAGGCTCACTAGGGACATATTGTGGTCTATGTATTCACACGTGTATTACGATTCCCGGATAATACAGTTATAGCATGAATAAAAGACAATTATCATGAACAAGGAAATATAATAATAATACTTTTATTATTGCCTCTAGGGCATATTTCCAACACAGGGCTCAAACAACTCCTACTCATACTAGTGGGTTTCAATCTATTTATTGTGGCAATGACAGGTCATGCAGAGGATAAAGGGGTTCAGCTACCGCAGCAAGTAACAGTTGAATCGTTGTTGTCCTAATGCAATAAAAGAGAGCAGGAGCGAGAGAGTGGGATTGTATCGGAATGAACAAGGGGGTTTTGCTTGCCTGGCACTTCTGAAGATAGCATTGAGTCTTCAAAGTGTCAACGATCACATCATCGGTATCACGTCTATCGAGAGGGGACAATTACCGGCAACATAGAAGGGAACACAATCAATGCAATGCACAATATGATGCATGATCATGACATGGCAAAATGAATGTGTTTTGAGCTAATGCAACTAGCAACAGATTAAATGAAGTTGGTTTGAATACAAGATTCAAATTTAAACTCCATATGTGATTATTTAAATGCCCTTTAATTGATTTGTGCTAAACATCAGCTATAAGTTGTTCTAACATGCATGAAAATGGTACAGATGGATTCCTTGAATTTTTCTGATAATTTTTCATATATAAATTATTTAATTTGGAGTTACGGTTGAATTTCTATGAATTTTAGAAGTTTTAGGCATTTTCTGGAATTTCTGAATAATAATAAATCCAGAAATGAATTATGGCGTCAGCACCACGTCACTGTGACGTCAGCAGGGTCAACTGGGCCGGCTCGGGTCAAACCCGACGTGTGGGGTCCACACGTCAGTGACACAGGGGCTAATCCCGCGTTGACTCGGGCTTTGACCCGCTACGGGGCCCGCTGTCAGTGTCACAGGGTTAGTTAGCAGGGTCATTAGCCCCTAACGACGACGCCACGTCAGCACGCCGGAGACCAGCCGACGGCGACCACAGAACACGGCGGGGCACGCCGGACTTGCGCTAGAGGCGTCAGTTTGGCGCGCTGAGGGCACCAGGGGATGGCCCTTGCTCCCGCGCATCCAGAGGACCGAGTGGGAGGTCGTGGGGTCGCCGGAACTCATGCCGGCGACGAGCTTTGGCGGCGATGGTGTTCGGTGGTGCTCGGGCGCGTCGCTACGGTGCATCAGTGAGCAAATGGAGAGGCTGGGCAGCACCTGCTAGACATGGGGAACACTAAGAGCAGCTCAGTGAGGCCAGGGGAGCACGGAGGCTATGCGTGCAGCAGCAATGGCGGACGGTGGCTTCGGTGCTCGTGGGGAACGGCGCTACGGCACGGAGGGGAGCATGCTGAGTTAGGGGAGAGGGTCAGTGACTCACGGCGATGACGAGGGGACGCTCGGCGAGGTCGGGGACGGTCCGGAGCCGGCGAATTTGACGAAGATGGCCGGCGGTCCCGAGGTTGAAGGAGGCATCGAGGGCGGTGTTGTGGCACGTCCGGGGCCTCGTGGCTCGTTGAGGAGGTAGAGGGAGGACCGGCGGAGCTTCCTGGGGCGTCGGTGAGCCGTGGGGTGGCCGGTAGCCACGGTGGCTCTCGTCGGTGGCGGCGGCTCCGTTCGGTCGTGGGAGGGGAAACAGAGGAGCGAGGGGGAGGGAGGTCCAGAGAGCGAGGGAGAAGTGAGAGGGGGTCGGGGCTGCGTGGCGTCGCGGGAGGGACCAGGGAAGGAGGAGGCAGCCAGGCAGGGAGGAGGTGGCCTCCTCGGCCGCGCGCGTGCGAGCACGCAGCTGCTCCCACTGGCAAGAGGAAGACGACAGGGGGGGAGTAGCGGTGGCGGGCTGGGCCGCGCTGGGCCGGTCCTGTTGGGCCACCAGGTGGGCTTCACAGGTAAGTCCTTCTCTCTTTTATTTCTGTTCTGGTTCTCTTTTCTATTTCTGCAATTTGTTTTTGGATTTGATTTAAAATATCAAATCATTTTATAAAATCCTGGAAATAATTATGGGTGCTTTCAGAATTATTTCAGTGACCCTTAACAATTTCCAACATTTATTTGAACATTTAAATTATTTATAGTATTCAAATGCCCAAAGTCAAATACAATATGGTTTATTCAAAAAATCCAAAAATGTCTTGGAAAAATATCCATCATCTCTGGATATGGTTTTCACCCTTTTCCAGTGATCATGAACATTTTTGCAAACCAATTTGGGTTCTTTGAAAATATTTTGAAGTTGAACCTATTTGCAATGCTTTGGTGCTAGGACTTGGTCATCCCCATTTCAAATTTCATACAATTTAAACATGTTGCACACATGAAGCTAGCCTAGAGCATTACCAGAAGCTAGGGATGTGACAGAATCTGTCAGGACCCCGACTCAATGCCACATCGATCTAGCATGTAACACCTCATATCACTTTGCGGCCTCACGCACGGTATTCCCACGAGTGTCGCCTTACCTGTGCCCGGGACCGTTTGCGCCTTTTGGCACACGTATATGACAGTGTCGCTAGCATCCATATGATAAGGAGCCTGGGCTGACATGGCTAGTCGTAAACCCAAAGTGGCACAAACTTACAGGGACAGGCATCCATGACCCAGCATCGAACGTGTCGGTCATCAGGCTCGAGAACAATCTCGCTTTTGAGGGCAAGACGATATGATCAAATGAGTGAGGACTTGACAAGATCCTAACTCATCAATCGAAGGGTGCACCGAAATAAGGACTAGGTAGCACGATCAGTCTTAGAAGGATGATTCAAAAATCAATACGCTGAGAATGAGGTTATCGTCCATTTAACTACCAAGCAACAAAGTTGCTAGCAGTATTGATTTCACACGCCACGATCCACTTGTCGGCATTCCGGTTACAATAACACAGGAACCGAGGAATGAACAGTGATGGCAAGAAGTATCACTGTACCAAGAGTTCATAGGATGGTGTGCAATTCCTATAACAATCTCGATATAAAATATGTAATACTCCAAGGTAGAGCAGAACAAAAGCTGGATTAGCAATTTGATCTGCGGAGCACAACTTCTTTGACCCAATCCTGGATATGGATGAGGTA